>NC_079202.1:56913654-57075296 GCF_026745355.1 Beta vulgaris subsp. vulgaris | reverse complement strand
TGTTCTCTTCGGCATAAAACAGCTGAACTGAACTGAACTGATGTGATCTAAACTGAACTGATCTGAATTGAACTGAACTGAACTGAATTGAACTAAACTGAACTGAAATGAATAGTGATATGTGAGAGTGAAAGTATTGTCAAGAGCTGAACTGAACTGGTCTGAACTGAACTGATCTGATCTGAACTGAACTTAACTGATCTGAACTGAACTGAAAATAAGCTGAGGAGAACAGGCCCTAAGGTATATTCAACATAAGTTCATGAACCAAAGTAAGCACTCGAAAAGTATCTCATGATCATTATTACAAACATCGTTACAACACACTAGATTTCAAGCCAAACCATCAACTTATTAAACCATGAAAATCTAAATAAAAGATCACATGAGATACATAAATCGCTGCAAATTAGTCCATCTAGGTTTTTGATCTCATACATACAAGATTAGTATGTAGATATCAATAAGTTTCCGATAACAATTTCAGAAATGACCTTCCAGTGCTTGTTGATATGTTGTTAGTAGAAAACTGAGAACGAAGTTGCTTGACCAACTCCTCATCAACCTGAAATCCTTTGGTAAGCACATCATCTAGAATACGTGGAGTAGTACCAAACACACTGTCAGCAATATTAATTCTCCCTGGATTTTGGCTCCCAAATGAGGCAATTGCTAAAGCATCTGTCTTCCCAAGATTAAGTTGGAAATGAATTAGACCTTGTGGAAACACAATAATATCACCCTTTTTTATAATTGTATCATATAGCTTATAATCAGTGGTCACAAAACCAGCATACAAAATCCCTTCCATCACTGCAAAAACCTCAGAGCGACGAGGATGCAAATGAGGGGTGTTTAGTCCATATGGCGCAAAGTCTACACGAGCCATGGAGACTCCTTGTGTGTTAACTGCAGGAAATCGAGTAATATCCACTATTGTAGCACTTGCTCCTTGAGTGTTGTTTGTATCTGCAGGTATATTGAACCCTTTGTACAGGAAATCATCTATTGTCACTTCTTTTGGGTTCTTGCAAAGCTTTCCATTCACAAACACTGAAAAAATATATAGAGGAAAATAAATCAATAACAAATAACGGTTTTCAGTAGTACACCCTCCGTCCTAAAATATACGGAGTAGTTCTCGTTTTTCTTTTTTCACGGTAATTTATGCAAGTAGAATTTAAGAGGATAGTAAAGATTTTTTGTTTATTTAAATAAATGTTGTATGGGAAAAGATGATTTTAGGAGAGAGAATGGAGAATAATCGGTGAAAGAGTATTAATTATTAACATTTTGGTTGAATAAACAAATGAAAAAACAAATTTCAAGAAGCAAATAAATGATGGGATATGAATTTTCTAGACAAATAATTATCAAAAAAAACGTGGAACTAAATATGAAAATGGAAACTGTATTTTGAGACACGCAAAATGAAAATAAACTATATTTTCAGACGGATGGAGTATCAAAAATGTAGCCTATAAATTAAACATAATCAAGGGAAAAAAAGATTGATGGATGAAAAATATGTTGAACCTGCAGAATTAGCATCATTTACACCGATACAAAAATCTTGAAGGAGTGCAGGATCAGAGGCAATGGATACGTGAAACATAAAATTCATAGCAAAGGCCATGCAGTAAACAAACATCAGGACCAATTTTGCTATACGACCTCCTTTAAAATTTTCCATGTTGAGCTTTAATTTTATTTATTAGCTTATATAATGTGTCTACTACTTTAGAATATTGAGATGTCGTGTATTAAAAGTGATCTAATAATGGGGTTTTTATAGTTGAGAATTGAGATGTCAGTATATATCTCAACTTGTCTAGTTATGCTTATATTTGAAAAATGAACTTTAGAGGTTGAGAAGTTGGACTTTTTAGTTATGTATTTAGCGCCCCCTTCCTTTTTTAAATATTTATCATTATGATTGATATTATGACATGTGATATTACATAAGAATTATTATGAATGTTTAAATTGGAGATTTTCTGCTAAATACTATAGTCTATACGTTGAATTGATTGAGGAAGATTTTTCAAATGTTGCATGCAGCCTTATTTACATGCTGTCACTACGTACATCACGTTAATCACTGCTGTATTATCTAGTCAAATAGAAGTACGATCTCTGGTTTGGACAATCAGATACAGTATTTAGACAATAATGGAGTGAAATTACTCGTCAAAAATAGTTCTAACATGAAAAAAAATAACTAAATTTCATTAACTGATTTTACATTCAACAATTCCTTTCACACTAATCAGCAATTAATTTTTGAATGTATGCTATGGACGAGCTAAAATATTGACCATACATTTCCTATTATAATTCATAACTATTACTCCTGTTATAATTTGTTGTTTTCTTTTTTTGCTTGGTTCAAAATGGAGAATAACAATATAGAGTAGTGGGTCTTGGGTATAACATGTTACACCGTAATTTATTATGTAAATAACATCTCACTTATACGAACTAGTATAGTGCTTGTTTCATATGTTGTTAGAGGATATTGGACCGTAGGTCTATATCTATGGGCAAGGCCCATTAGGTTAAATTTATTAGGTTAAGTTTATGTTATGCTCTATATATAAGTAATGTAATTGTAGTTAATGGAGACACAATAATACAACATCTCTTCTCTCTAATTTAACATGGTATCGGAGCCTAAGATCTAGGGTTCCTCTCAATTTTTTTCTTCTTCTTTCTCCCTCGGTGGGTGGTGGCTGATTAATTAACCCCACTGGCAGGATATTTGTCCGCTGTGCTATTTTTTTTTGTGCTACTCTGCGTCGTCAGTCTCATTTCACTTTGGTTTGTGCGCTCTTGCTTTGCTAGATGGTTGATGAAATGTAGTCACCACCTTTTATTTGATTAAAAAAAAACAAAAAAAAAACAAAAGGAATGTTTGAATCAGAGGAAGCTACGGTGTATTTGAGATAAATTCAATGTTTTAAAGTTTGATGTTGGTTGGTCTTGATTAATTTGTCTCATGTGAGACTTATATTTTTTTTTGGAATGCTTTAAGGTTTATTGTTTGGTTTTACTTCAAATCTGTTTCAAAATAGACTAGTTTCTTCAAAATATCGATGACGTTCATTGCATCGAAAAATTTGTTCTTTTGTTTTTGTGATGATGATCATTCCATCACAACTTTCACAAAAATTGGTTCTTTGGTCTCAATTTCAGATCTGTTTCAAAACAGATTGTGAGACATGTTTTGGCTCTCCGTGTGTCTTGAGACACGGTTTATGGGTTCTCCTTGTACCTTGAGACGAGGTTTGTTCATTGAAGAATTGAATAATTGAAGATTTGAAGAATTTGAGTTCGATTTTATTTTTATTGGTGTTTTTTTTATTATTGTTATTTGTCCAATTGTCAAGTTCGTTTTACTGCCGTTACAATTGCGGGAAGATGTTAGAGGATATTGGACCGTAGGTCTATATCTATGGGTAAGGCCCATTAGGTTAAATTTATTAGGTTAAGTTTATGTTATGTTCTATATAAGTAATGTAATTGTAGTTAATGGAGACACAATAATACAACATCTCTTCTCTCTAATTTAACATATGTCATTATAAAATTACTCTTTCATGTCACTATTGGGGTGTTCCATGACATTTTAAAATCTATTTCATATCATTTATAAAACTTTTAATATCATTTTTGCTATGTATTATATTATTAATATTGACTTATATGTTATTTGCATTTCCTCCTATTTCAGTTCATTTGTCAAAATTTATACTTCCCTTAAATTATCATTACACAAATTGATATCATTTATAAGAGAAATGATATCATTATATTTTATGTTATTTTTCAATAAACTTGTATCATTTTCACCTATTTCATTATCATTTGTCAATACTTTATATACTTTATCATCATTACACAATGCGATATCATTTTCCTTTCTTTCTATTATAATTCGTCTCTTCATCTTCGTCTCTTCGTGTCGTCGTGCGAAGGTAGTGAAGCGGTGGTGGTTCATTGAAGCAACAAATAAAGGACGTGTCAAAGAAATGACGAAGCGGTGGTGGTGTCTTAAGAAATTAGACTATTTTCGGCCAAAAAATCTGAAATCCCTAGAAAGAGAATTGGAGAGGGAGAGAGGAGAGGACACGACTAGAGGGTTTTGGGGGTTTTAATTTGACATATTAAGCCTAAAAATGGTATATAAAAGTGAATAGTAAAATGAGATAAATAATATTAATATGTGTAATAATGATAAAGTATACAAAGAGTTGAAAAATAATAATAAAATTAGGAAAAATTAAATTAAACAAATTTGCTGAAAAATTACATAAAAGTGAGTAATAATGATATTACACAAGTGAGGTTTATTGTTAAAGAGAAAATGACCAGCTAACACTTCATCCCTAGTGTCCATGGCTATAAACCTTACTAGAAAAATTCCTTTCTTCACCATTGCTATCTTATCAATCTTATGTTTCCTCCAGATACGATTCAGGAACCCTTCCATCACATGAATTGGCGGGTTTGCCCCCACATTATATATATCAGATCAATGATGAACTCCAATAATTAATTTCCTCCTGAATTTCATCTAATTCAATACGTACAGGTTCATTTACCATGTTCCATCTCCACTTTAGAATCATCTAAAAACCTTTGTTGCAAAATAGGAATAGAACAGTTACCTGGATTGTTCTATTGCCTGGAGCTACCACTGCACGATTACTTGCACTCTTATGAATGGATTGGAGCCATTCATTGAAGGTATGCCTAATTTCATATTGCTGCTGTAACTCTTGGATTGAAGATTTTGGAGTAAGAGGGTCTCCAATTCCCATCCCAAAATCCAACAATTCTATCCCCAAAATTTCATCCATGGAACCACGCATTTTCCCCTGTCCTTTTTCTGAGCTACCTTGAGTTTTTCCACCGTGTTTCCTGGCCATGGCGACGGGGTTTTCTCAGGGTTTTTTACAGAAATATATTAAAAGGTGTTCCTAAAATAGGAATGTGTCATGTGTGTGCTCCATAAGGGCATTTACTCCATGTAATCCATATACAATAAAAATTAGAAATTGCATAGTATATAGGGTTTGATCCTGTGACTTCAATAGTATATACTAAAATATTAACTAATAGACCAAGTGATATTTAGTGTTACCATTTTAAAGTATAATAAAATGAAAAGTTTTCTTACCCGAGTCACAGCCTGTGCCTAATAACTAGTTATGAATTATAATAGAAAATGTATTGTCAACATTTTAGCTCGTCCATAGCATGGATTAAAATTTAATTGTTAATTGGTGTGAAAGTAATTGTTGAATAAAATCCGTTAATGAAATTTAGTTATGTTTTTCTTGTTAGAACTCCTATTTTTGACTGATAGAATATGGGAATATTCTAGTGTATCTCTTGTTATCTTTGTATATTTCTGTTATAGTTAGTTTCCTAATTATAGGGAGTAATCCTAGGGATTACTGTTACTACGTTTTGTATATATTTCCCTTTGTACGCTGAATGTAGTTTATGGAAAATACATCCTCTATTATGGTAATCAGAGCCTAAATATTTTTTTTCCTTTCTTCTTCCTCCCTCTCTCTCTCTCACCCGAGTGCTTATGTCGCCGGCGACCATGGAGTCCAAAACCGGCTACCACCCTGCCGTCGGCCTTAATATTAAGCACCATGTGCCTCTCACTCTTGATGTCGAGAATGTGCACTATTCATCATGGGCCGAGCTATTTAAAATCACCGCTCGTGCCAACCAAGTCTTAGATCACATCATTCCTCCTTCCGAACCGACTGAAATCAAGGACAAAGAACTTTGGGGCCGTCTTAATGCCGTCGTTCTTCAGTGGATCTATGGCACCATTAGTGAAGATCTCATGCTCACTATTCTTGAACCCGGGGCTACCGCTCAACAAGCATGGGAACGCTTACGGGATATTTTTCAGGACAATAAACATTCCCGTGCCGTCTATTTGGAAAATCAGTTTTCCAATACTCATCTTGAAAATTTCAAGAATGTCTCCTCTTACTGTCAAAAGTTGAAAATGCTTTCCGATCAACTTTCCGGCGTCGGTTCACCGGTGTCGAATCAACGTCTTGTCCTTCAACTAGTTGCCGGCCTCACTGACGCTTATGACAACGTGGCGTCCTATATTCAACAAAGTGATCCCTTGCCCCCCTTCTATAAGGCACGCTCCATGCTAACCTTAGAGGAGTCACGTAAATCTCAACTCCATGGGTCCTCTTCTAGTGCTCTCGTTGCCACGGACTCCTCCTCCAGTGATCTTCCGGCCGATGTGCAACCTCCCCGCCCCTCAACCACCGGGACTCGCGGCAGGGGGCGGAACAGTCGTGGTGGCCGCACCACCCACACCCGAGGCTGTGGCCGTGGCCGGTCTCCAGGCTCCCCTTCTCCTCACGGCAGCAGGTACCCTCCTCCATACTCCCCTTATGGATATTATTTTCCTTACATGTACGGGCCACCCCCTTATTGGGCCCCTGGACCGTGTCCGTACCCTACTGCTAGCCCCAGGCCCATGCCCCCTCGTGCCCCTGCTCAAACTGGGCTCCTCGGCCCTCGGCCACCTCAAGCCTATGCTGCTGCCACGGTCGACACTCCTGCTCCACACTCGGACCTCGTTCCCACGGATATAGAGGCAGCGTTTCACTCCATGACCTTAACTCCGCCCGATGAAAATTGGTACATGGACACAGGGGCATCATCTCATATGACGGGTGATCAAGGTACTCTTTCGTCTTATTTTAATTCTAGCATAAATAAATCAATACTTGTTGGTAATGGCAATACTATTCCTGTTCTTGGTCATGGTAGCACACATCTCCCTTCCCACTCCCCTTCCCATGCTCCTCTTACCCTTGATAATGTCTTACATGCTCCTCAAATTATCAAAAACTTAATCTCTGTGCGAATATTCACCACTGATAATCATGTTTCTGTTGAATTTGATCCTTTTGGTTTTCATGTGAAGGATCTCCGGACGGGGAATATTATTTTGAGATGTGATAGCACAGGCGACCTCTACCCAATTTCCACCAACAACACTCCTCCATCTCCAGAATTTGCTTCCCTCTCTACCACCATTTGGCACAACCGTCTTGGCCATCCCGGGACTCCTATTTTAAATGTTCTTAAATCTAAAAATGTTATTTCATGTACTTCTTCTAGTGGCCCATGTTTTTGCCACAGTTGTCAAATTGGTAAACATATCAAATTGCCGTTTTCCCCCTCTACTAATGCTACAGTTGCTCCTTTTGATATTGTGCATAACGACCTTTGGACTTCCCCTACTTTGAGTTCTCATGGTCATCGTTATTATGTGTTGTTTTTAGATGATATCACAAATTTTTTGTGGACTTTCCCTCTTACTCACAAATCTCAAGTTCTAAACACTTTTCTTACCTTTCGCCAATATGTTCACACTCAATTTGAGCGCAAAATTAAAAGTTTTCAGTGTGATAATGGTCGTGAATTTGACAATGCTCCCTTCCACAAACAATGTGCTCAACATGGCATGTACTTTCGTCTTTCTTGCCCCTATACTTCCTCTCAAAACGGCAAAGCAGAACGCAAAATCCGTACCATCAATAACATGGTCCGCACTCTACTTCTTCATGCCTCCGTTCCTCCTTCCTATTGGCCTCACGCCCTGCAAATGGCTACTTACCTTCATAACATCCTTCCTAGCAAGGTCATCTCTTTCTCTACTCCCACACAACTTCTTTATCATCGTCAACCCTCCTACTCTCACATTCGCATTTTTGGATGCCTATGTTATCCCCACCTTCCCTCACATTCGGTCAACAAACTCCAAGCTCGCTCTATTCCATGCGTTTTTCTTGGGTTTCCCACTTCCCACTGCGGCTACAAGTGCCTTGACCTTAGCTCTCACAAAATTTACATCTCTCGCCACGTCACATTTAATGAAACCATCTTCCCGTTCTCCAAACTACATTCCCCATCTCCTTCGGATTATTCCTTTATGGAATCCAGCCCACTTCCCCCTCCACACGTCTTACTTCCTCCTCACAACACCGTCCAACCCACTCCTCCCACTTCCCCTTCCTCTAATCCAGCCCGCGCCACTTCCCCTTCGCTTCCCTCTGGCCCAGACTCCCCTACCGGCCCAATTCCTCCCTCATGCGCATCTCAGACGCGCGCCCAGCCCACTACACCTACCACGCCTACCCAGCTCCCCTCACCCGATACCCAGCCCACCCCTCCCACACTTCACAACCCACCTCCCATCTCCACTCCACCTTCACCTCCCTCTCCACCTCATCTCTCCGCCTCGCCTACCCCATCACCGCCACCTTAACTCTCCTCCTCGCCTACCCCTCCACCACCACCTCCCCCTCCTCCCCCCAAACCTTCCTCACCAATCCGGACTCGAGCTAGCCACGGGATTTATAAACCCAAAATTCCCCTCAACCTCTCGGCTACTACTTCCTCCCTCTCCCCCATACCCACCTCCCCTCTTGATGCTCTTCATGACTCTAACTGGAAAATTGCCATGACTGATGAGTATAATGCTTTAATTAAAAATGAGACGTGGGAACTTGTTCCTCGTCCCCCTCAGGTCAATATTGTCCGATGTATGTGGTTATTTAAGCATAAGTTTCGTTCTGACGGTTCTCTTCAAAGGACCAACTCAACCAAAAGCTTAAGCTGATGGTTGAGGTCCCAGGAATAGATCTATACTCTATCACGCCCCCTCACACAAGAACCCTTTGGGCTTGAAGTGTGGATGCAGCACAGGTCTCCCTCATACCTAGCGCTAAATATTCCAATGAGAAAGGAGGGGTGGATGAGATTCGAACCCATGACCTTTTTGTCACGCTGGCTCTTGATACCATGTCAAAGGACCAACTCAACCAAAAGCTTAAGCTGATGGTTGAGGTCCCAGGAATAGATCTATACTCTATCACGCTGGCTCTTGAGCGGCATAAGGCCCGTCTTGTTGCTAATGGCAGGTCTCAACAAGTCGGTATTGATTGTGAGGAAACCTTCAGTCCCGTGGTCAAACCCGCCACCATTCGCACTGTGCTTTCTTTGGCTCTCAGCAAGTCCTGGTCTATTCATCAGCTGGATGTCAAGAATGCCTTTCTTCATGGCCACTTACAGGAAACCGTGTATATGCATCAGCCGCCTGGCTTTCGAGATCGCACACACCCAGATTATGTGTGTCGTCTGCGAAAGTCTCTTTATGGTCTCAAACAGGCCCCCCGGGCCTGGTATCAGCGGTTTGCCTCTTATTTATCTTCATTTGCGTTTCACCATAGTCAGTTTGATCACTCATTGTTGATATATCATCATGGTCCTGATATTGCTTATTTACTTCTTTATGTGGATGATATCATATTGACTGCCTCTTCGGATACTCTTCGCTCCACTATTATGACTCATCTCAATGCCGAGTTTGCTATGACTGATTTGGGTACTTTGAGCTATTTTTTAGGCATCTCGGTTACTAAACATGCAGGTGGTTTATTTCTCTCTCAGAAGAAATATGCAGAAGAAATCATTGCTCGTGCACACATGGCTTCTTGCAAGCCCTCTGCTACCCCCGTCGACACCAAGGCCAAGCTCAGCGCCTCCTCCGGTCCTCCCGTTGCTGATCCTACTTTATTTCGCAGCCTGGCCGGGGCTCTTCAGTATTTGACTTTCACCAGGCCTGATATTTCTTATGCAGTACAGCAGATCTGTCTCTTCATGCATGACCCCCGGGAATCCCATCTTCATGCCTTAAAACGCATCATTCGATACGTTCAGGGCACCCTTCATTTGGGCTTGCATATCTATTCCTCCCCTTCCACTCGACTGGTCTTTTATACTGATGCAGATTGGGGAGGGTGTCTAGACACTCGTCGCTCCACTTCAGGGTATTGTGTTTTTCTTGGTGACAACCTTATCTCATGGTCCTCAAAACGTCAACCTACGTTGTCCCGCTCCAGTGCCGAATCAGAATACCGTGGTGTAGCTAATGTCGTCTCTGAGACATGTTGGCTGCGCAATCTTCTCTTGGAGCTCCACTGCCCCGTTCGTCGAGCTACTCTGTTTTATTGTGACAATGTTAGCGCTGTTTATCTCTCCGGCAATCCCGTCCAGCATCAACGCACCAAACATATCGAACTGGACATTCACTTTGTTCGCGAAAAAGTTGCTAAAGGTCTTGTGCGTGTCTTACACGTCCCTTCTCGTTTTCAATATGCCGATATTTTCACTAAGGGACTTCCCCGACCTTTGTTTGAAGAATTCCGGTCCAGTCTCAGCGTTCTCCCTAATCCCGCTTCAACTGCGGGGGTGTGATAGAATATGGGAATATTCTAGTGTATCTCTTGTTATCTTTGTATATTTCTGTTATAGTTAGTTTCCTAATTATAGGGAGTAATCCTAGGGATTACTGTTACTACATTTTGTATATATTTCCCTTTGTACGCTGAATGTAGTTTATGGAAAATACATCCTCTATTATTGACGAGTAATTTCACTCCATTATTGTCGATGGAAATATTGACTAAATTTCGAGTCTGATTCACCAAAACCAGAACATCTTATTTGACTAGATAATCCAACAGTGTTCAACGTGATAAACGTAGTTATAGCATGTAAATAAGGATACATGCATGCAGCCACTGATAATGTTCCTCAATTATTGTACGTGTATTCAATCAGTAAAAAATAATCTCCTATTCTAACAATCAAAATTCTTATGTAATATCCCATGTCATAATATTAATCATAGTAATAAACATCTTTGTTATTGAAAAAAAGGATATAAAACAAATAAAAAGTCCAATTCCTCAATGTCTAAACTATTACATTCCAAATGTAAGCTGAAATAAAACAAGTTGAGATATACCATGACTTTCATAAGTAAAATCATTATTGATTTTGGCCATCTCAACTATAAAACCCCCATTATTATATCACTTTTAATACACAACATCAAAACACATTACATAAGCTACTTAAAAAAGAATAAAGCTCAAAATGGAAAATTGTAAGGGCAGTCGTATAGCAACATTGGTCATGAATGCTTACTGCATGGCCTTTGCTATGAATTTTATGTTTCATGTAACCATTGCCTCGGATCCTGCACTCCTTCAAGATTTTTGTATCGGTGTAAATGATCCTAATTCTGCAGGTTCAACATATTTTTCATCAACCAATCTTTTTTTCCCTTGATTATGTTTAATTTATAGGCTACATATATATTTGATACTCCATCCGTCCCAAAATATAGTTCCCATTTTCATTTTGAGTGTCTCAAAATAAATACTGTTTCCATTTCCATATTTAGTTCCACATTTTTCGTAATTTGTCTAGAATAATCGTGTCCCATCATTTATTTGCTTCTTAAATTTTGTTTTTTCCTTTGTGTAATCAACCAAAATGTTATATTTAATACTCTTTCACCAATTATTCTCCATTCTCTCTCCTAAAATCATCTTTTCTCATACAACATTTATTTAAATAAACAAAAAATCTTTACTATATATCATCTTAGATTCAACTTGCATAAATTACCGTGAAATAAAAAACGAGAACTATATTTTGGGACGGAGGGAGTACTACTTAAAACCGTTATTTGTTACTGATATGTTTTCCTGTATATATTTTTGCAGTGTTTGTGAATGGAAAGCTTTGCAAGAACCCAAAAGAAGTGACAATAGATGATTTCTTGTACAAAGGGTTTAATATACCTGCAGATACAAACAACACTCAAGGAGCAAGTGCCACAATAGTGGATATTACTCGATTTCCTGCAGTTAACACACAAGGAGTCTCCATGGCTCGTGTAGACTTTGCGCCATATGGACTAAACACCCCTCATTTGCATCCTCGTGGCTCAGAGGTTTTCGCAGTGATGGAAGGGATTATGTATGCTGGTTTTGTGACCACTGATTATAAGCTCTATGATACAATTATAAAAAAGGGTGATATTATTGTGTTTCCACAAGGTCTAATTCATTTCCAACTTAATCTTGGGAAGACAGATGCTTTAGCAATTGCTTCATTTGGGAGCCAAAATCCAGGGAGAATTAATATTGCTGATAGTGTGTTTGGTACTACTCCACGTGTTCTAGATGATGTTCTTACCAAAGGATTTCAGGTTGATGAGGTGTTGGTCAAGCAACTTCGTTCTCAGTTTTCTACTAACAACATATCAACAAGCACTGGAAGGTCATTTCTGAAATTGTTATCGGAAACTTATTGATATCTACATACTAATCTTGTATGTATGAGATCAAAAACCTAGATGGACTAATTTGCAGCGATTTATGTATCTCATGTGATCTTTTATTTAGATTTTCATGGTTTAATAAGTTGATGGTTTGGTTTGAGTTTTACAGTGTTTTACGTTTTATTTGTTATTTATAAGTCATTATTATTGCTTTTAAAGATGTTTGTAATAATGATTGAATCATGAGATATACTATTTGTGTGCTTACGTTATTGCTTCATGAACTTTTGTTAAATATACCTTAGTGTTGTTTATTATCATTACTCATGATCAATAATTGACCAATCTTATTAGTTTTGAGCTTATTTTGAATGAATTTAT
Source organism: Beta vulgaris subsp. vulgaris (assembly GCF_026745355.1). Taxonomy (NCBI): domain Eukaryota; kingdom Viridiplantae; phylum Streptophyta; class Magnoliopsida; order Caryophyllales; family Amaranthaceae; genus Beta; species Beta vulgaris. The sequence continues at coordinate 57,062,716 of NC_079202.1, read as the reverse complement.
TAAGTCCCTTATTGTACTAATAATATAAACTTACCGAAACTTATCAGAGTTATGAATTGAACTTGAGTAATCTTCACTAGCCGAAAAAAACTCTTTTGCTACATTACAAATGCTATCGTACATTATAACTAATTTCTAATGTTTTCTCTCCCCCTTCTCTTCTCTTCGTTTCCGTTTCTATATTTTCTTGATGAAAGCCTTGGTCACCACTCACCACCATGGCAGGCTAGCCACTACCAACACTACCCAAGCCTTGTTGACCAGCAAATCAGTAAGGACAGTGACAACTTGCTATCGTACATCGCCTCCTACCATCACCACTTGCAGTTCCTCTCTTTTTCCCCTCTTTCCTCCATTGGCTGTTCAATCTCAGCATGGCAGAAACTTGTCGTAAACCGTCGTCTCATAGCTTCATACCCTCTTTCATGGCGCACTCCGCTGATCGTCTCTCCCATCTTCTTTTTGCCTCCCCCAAACTTCCGCACAACATTGCGCGACAGTCCGCATGCGACTACCTTCTCAACTGTGTCGTCGACTATGCCACATCTTGCGCAACTGCAGTGCAACCTTCTTCATCGCATGTAAAGTCCGGCATTCCTTCTTGTTCCCTGACTTTCCTCCTTTGGCTCTTCGAACTCCGTTTGAAAGATCTAGGGATTTCGAACTTTAAAAAAAATCATATTGTATGTTTCAAATTAGATCTAGGGCTTTGAAAATTTGAGGTTTGCAAGGTTTGAGATGGGGTTTGTAAAAGCGTATCAACTATCAAGGCGAACACATATCAACAATAGAGGAGAGAAAAAGATTAAAAAATTCTCCGGCGGCTCTTGGGCTGGTTTCAAAGATTTTTGGGTGGTGTAGGACCGGTTTTGGTGACAGTTATCAACCTTTTTTTTCGATTTCTCTAATGAGTTACGCGAGTTTCCAGTGCTAGGGAAGGGAAAGGTGGTGGTTTCCGACAGTGGCGTATCCAGGATTCCGACCCTATGGGTTCGGATCCGGTAAAAAAAAATACTTTCATTCAAAGTTCAATACATTAATTCAAATATCAAATTACAATAACTAAATAGAATGTTAATTCATTACATTACATCAATAAAAAAAATTACAAAAGCATCCTACGAGTTTTCATACTTTGGAAACATTTTAATACATCATCATCACTAACGAGCCTCGTCTCACTGGTTTCGTTACTTGTTAGGGTTTACTTTTGGTTTGGGAGAAAGTGGAAACACGAAAAAAAAAATGAGAAGGTTTTTTTAAAAAAAATGAGACTCTGAGGTTTCGAACCTCAGACTTCTGAGTTCAAATCCCGCGGCCCGCGCACATGTGTAGGGATACAAAACCACTAAGACTTGCTTCTTTCATGTTTTATTTTGCACGCATACAGTATATATCTAATATCTAAAATATTTTTAATTTTAAAAAAAACCGAGCAATTTTTTTCCAAAAATCACTGGGTTCACCTGAACCCAGTGAACCCATAGTAAATATGCCCCTGGTTTCCGATGGGTATGGTGGGGAAGGGGGTGTCTTTGGTGGGTGGGTATGTTAAATTGGTGCCTTGGTGGTTTATATCACTAGTCACTACTACTGCTGATCCATACCAGCAATGCTACTGCAGTCACATGTTTTTCATATGGTGATAGTGGAACCCGTTACTATTAGGATGGAACGAGTCTGGATCGGGTCAACCTGGACCCGTTTATTTTTTACCAGACCCGTCCCAGATCCGTTGGGTCTAGAATTTTCAGACCCAGACCTAGATCTGCTGGGTCCAGCGGGTCCACGAGTTCTAACTGGGTCCTAATTAAATAAGTCCTTAATTTTAAGTTTTCATTACATTTTTGAATATATATAATTAAAAATTTTCGCCTTAATATATGTAGGTCTTGCATCCTTGGTTAAAACATTATCGAAACAAAATTTTAAAAAATTAAGTCATAAAATCTGAAAATGTTACAAGTTACAAGTCTTAGATGAAGTTACAAAGTTCACAAAATCACAACTCATAAAATCTTTAGAGTTCATATGGAGTTAATTACAACACTAATGAGTTCACAAAATCATAACTCATAAAACCTTAGAATTTAGGTAAAAAAAAAATTCTAATATGTAAATGGGTCTACGGGTCGGGTCGGTGTCTAGCATACGTGGACCCGACCTGACCCATGCTTTCCGAGACCCAGACCCGACCCGAACCCATGGGGTCTAAAATTTGTGGACTATTATAAAAAGGTCGGGTCCAAGACCCATTGCCATTTCTTGTCACTATCTACTTTTTGGCTGATCCTTTGTTGTCTGGTACCACCTTGTCTGCATCTCTTTGCTCCTTCGTCCACTGACCGCCCTTTCATTGCGGTTCGGTGGTGTTGTCTCGCGCCTCGCGGTGTAATTCGCGACGCCTTCGTTAGATCGGGTGTACGTGTGTGATCCTAAATTCACCGGATCAACCGATTTTGGATGATGGAATAGCTTAGCCGCCATAGCCACTTCTAGCCCGGACAACGGCCAAGTCTCTATCGAAGTCCTCGAATCACCGCCAGTTCATAGGTGGATGCCTGCTTCTTCACGAAGCTTTGTTTGTTCCTATAAGGAACTAGATCTAGATGCTAGGGTAGATTTTGTTTTCTACTTACATCTTGTATTTTTTTTTGAGAAGCTTGTTGTCTACTTCCTTGTGAAGCTAGTTCTAGGTTTTATCTTTTTTATTTTCTTTTTTTTGTAACTTAGTTCCTAGTGGTTTCTTCTTAAGATAGGAATTCCACTAGTTTAGATTTCTAATGGGTTGTTCCTGAGATAGGGATTCCACTAGTACCCATGTACCAGTTTAAAAAAAAAAACCTGTATGCTTTGTATTGTATATATAGGTAGCAAGGCTACTTAGAGCCGTTAACGCATGGTAAGAAAACAAACACATAAATTCTAATACAAAACCTCCTATGATCAGTTTGATATAGAGAAAACCAATCCTTGATGGTTTGAACTTCTCTTCAGTATGTGAGGGGGAGGTTGGCTAGTGGTGGTGGAGGGAGAAAAAAAAATGGGAGAGAAGAGTAGGAAAGAGGGACGGAGAAAACATTAATTAGAAATTGTTTTTAGTAAAATAATTGGGGTTTAAGGGAAAAAATGAACTTCACTTGAAAACTAATTAACGAAGTTGACTTCCATTAGTCATTATGGTTATTGTGTATACTTTTTCAAAACTCGAGTGTATATGGTCAATTTTTAAAAAAGGTACAAATACGGTCCAGTAAGTTCCAATCAGGTGCAATAAGTTACAATTAGGTCTAATCACAGGTTCAATAAGCTTCAATAAAGTCCAAATAGTCAATGATCAATAAACATTTGTATTATGTCCATTATTTTATTATTCATATCACTATTACCTGATTATGTTATTATTAGAATTTTTATTAAAGTACCACAATGATTACTCCCTACGTTTCCTAAAGATCTTCCCACAAACTGTTCCTACAGATACCAAAGAAAATCAAGTTGTGTGGAGACATGGTGTGAGTAAAGTAGTTGAGAGAAAGGGGTTAAGATAAATAAACAAATAAAAAGAGGTTAAAGTAGGAGAGAGAAATGGAGTAAAATTGAATTAATAATGTAATGGTGGACCATATGATAATGACATGAGAGGGTAAATAGGGAAATTTGTTTTGCCAAATAAGGAATAAAGCAAAAGAGGGAAGATCTTTTGGAAACACCCTTAAACGGAAAGAGGGAAGATCTTTAGGAAACGGAGGGAGTATATCGTATTATGCTTGTATTATTGTCTATTATTTTATTAAATATTTGTATTATTTTTTATTATTTTATTATTCATATTATTACTAGTAGCGGATTATGTTATTATTAAATTTTTTAATTAAAGTTCCACAATGTATAGTATTATACTTGTATTATTGTCTATATTTTTATTATTCATATTATTATTAACAAGACTATTAGATATATTAGTGATGAAAGTTGTATATAGACAAGTATATAAATTGTATTTTTTTTTTGTTAAATTGTTTATTGTAAGAGATACTCCCTCCGTTTCCTAAAGATCTTCCTTGTTACTGTTCCTACAGATACCAAAGAAGATCTATTTATGTGGTGTATGGGGTGGGTAAAGTAGGAGAGAGAAAGGGGTTAAGATAAATAAACAAATAAAAGGGGTTAAAGTAGGAGAGAGAGTGGGAGTAAAATTGAATTAATAATGTAATGGTGAACTATATGATAGGGACATGAGAGGGTAAAAAGGGAAAAAAAATTCCAAATAAGGATTAAAGTAAAAGAGGGAAGATCTTTTAGAAACGCACTCACTAGTAGAATAAATGCTATTTGCTGCGGTCAAAAAGTGGCATATTGCTGCGGTTTTGGGCGCGCAGCAATTAAGAGGGCAGCAATAGGTATTAATTATATTGCTGCGGTTTAAAACCGCAGCAATATCTACCAATATTGCGGCGGTTTTTAGACCAAACCGCAGCAAGATGCATTTTTTTAATATTAAAAAAGTACACATATTGCTGCGGTTTTGGGCCCAAAACCGCAACAATAGGTACATTTTTTTAAAAAAAAAAATTTTTTTTTTTCAAATTAAAATTTTCAATGTTAAAAGTACTTAAAATGCAATAAAAACTAAAAGTAACTAAAACATTATATCAGATCAACCAGCTAAAATACTACTAATAACATTTACCGCTACATAAATGCATAAGCATAATCTAAACAAAGGTTACTCAAGACAACTCGTATTTCAACCAAAATAAATCGAAAATACAGAATCATAGGTCCTTAATGGTTCATAAACATACAGATCTTTTACTCGTATTTCACTGTATTAAATCATCCTAAAAAATACATAAAATAAAAATACATAAAATAAAAATTCAGAAAATAAAAATACAGAAAATAAAAATACAGAAAAATAAAAATACAGAAAAATAAAAATAAGAACAACCACCGTGCGGATATTAAACCACCGCTGTCACCACCGTGCGGATCATCGATGAGAAAAACTGAAAGACGAGAAGCAATTTGGCAACTCACGAACCACCAATCACGAACAGATCTAAAAAAAAAACGAAAAAAATAAGAACCACCACTCACGAACAGATCTAAAAAAAAAAAAGAGAAACCACTAACGAACAGATCTCAAAAAAACGAGAAACCACTCACGAACCAACGAAAAAAAAAACGACGACGGAGTATTGAGCCGACGAAACCAAAAACCAGTCTTCGAGCCGACGAGAAACCAGTCTTCGAGCCGACGAGACCAAAAACCACTCTTCGAGTGTTGAACGGTCGACGAAGATAGATCTGAAAGGAGGAAGAACGACCAACTAAGACTGATGAAGAGCGGTGACGACGAAGATGCACGGTTGATGGAGAGCAACGACGAACGACGAAGAAGGACGAAGAATGGCCGCATGTAGGGGTGAAAGTTATTCGGATAAAATCCAAAATCCAATCCAATCCAATCCAAATTAGTAATTTGGATCGGATTCGAACTGTGTTCGGATTGGATTCGGATTGAGAATTTTTGAAAAATTGAATTTTCGGATCGGATTGGATTGAGGGTAATTGGATCCAAAAATCCAATATAACCGAATAGTAATATGCCTTGTATTATGTATCTGGATTGGGCTTAAGTGCTTAACTGATTTTTTATTATAAAAAAACCTACTCCATAGTCCAATACACATAGAACTTCAATCCTTCCCCTAAAGCACTAACTGCACTTAATTCCTCATTTCCTAAATCTACTAGGCTGCTGTTGCGCTTAATTTATTTCATCGAAAAATTAAAGTTTCAAAAAAATTGGATTTTCGGATCGGATCCAATCTAGAGTATGAAATTTCGGATTGGATGGATCGGATTCAAACCCTAATTGGTTTGGATTCGGATTGAAAAATTGAAATCCAAATTTTATTCGGATCGGATTGGATTAGGCCCTAATCCAAACCGCACACCGAACTTTCACCCCTAGCCGCAGGAGTGAGTGATTGAGGAGAGGAGAGAGGTCAGATTTGTTTTTTGGTTTAGGGTTTAGTGAGGGAGGCGCATGCGTGAAGTGAGGGAGTGAGGGAGTAAGGGAGGCGTGAAGTGAGCTAGGGAGTGGGGGAGGCGTGAAGTGAGGGAGGGAGTATAGGGTTTGGTTTGGGGCGGAATGTCGTGAAGCAGTGACTAAGTGAGAGAGTGTGAGTATATATATGTGAGGAGCCTAATATTGCTACGGTTTCCATGTAGGACCGCAGCAATATTAGTTGTTCAAGGTCCCACTTTATTTTAAAAAGTATTCGTTAGACAATATTGCTGCGGTTTTGGGCGGGAACCGCAACAATATTGTCAATTTTTATTTTTTCTTTTTCTTTTGCGTGTTATATTGCTGCGTATAGGTAAAACCGCAGCAATATCACCGCAGCAAATAACATTTATTCTACTAGTGACTTAAACGGAAAGAGGGAATATCTTTAGGAAACGGAGGGAGTAATTAATAATAATTATTTTTTAAAAGGGAAAATTTTAATAATTATTATTTCATAATAAATTTTGAGGGGTAGTATTTATATTAGCGGTAATATTCATGTTATAACTCATCAATTTTTTTGTCTAATAAGATGATCAACTAAGTTCCAATCAGGTCCAATAAGGTCTAATAAGTTTCAATTAGGTCCAATAAGGTTTAATAAGTTTCAACCAGGTCCAATAAGGTCTAATAAGTTCCAATCAAGTCAATAAGTTTCAATCAGATTTAATAAGTTCCAATAAGGTTCAATCAGGTCCAATAAGTTCAGTCCAGGTATGATAAGTTCAATTCAGATGAGTTTATATTACGAAACCACAGTTACTCAGGTAAAGAGTATCCACCCGAAGTTGATTTTTTCTTAAAAAAATTTAATATTTTATATGTTTGGCATTGTTTATTTTTAATACTCGCAGTTGGATTATTGGATATTGAAGGAGGCTCTATAATGATATGCGAATTAATAACTTTGTTTGTGAGAAATGTAATAGAGAGAAATGAAAGAAGGAAGAGAGAGAGAGAAAATGATCTCCTCTATTCTGTTATTATCAAGTGCCTAGAATATTACAGTAGGAATGTATTTATAGTATAGTTAGTTATAACAAACTAACCAACTGAATACTAATAACAGAAAGTAAATGACATCAGCTATTTATTACATAAACTCATATTCCCCCTGCAAGCTGGAAATGGGAAGAATGAACCAATCCAAGCTTGGAAGAAAGTTGCTGATGTTGAGGACCTGAGAGAGGCTTGGTAAGTATATCTGCTAGCTGAAGAGAGCTTGAAACATGAGAGGTTTGGAGAAAACCCGAAACCACTTGTTCCCTCACATAATGACAGTCTCTATTCAAGTGTTTTGTCCTCTCATGGAACACTGGATTCTGCGCAATGTGTTCAGCAGCAGTATTATCACAAAATAAGTTAATAGGCAGTTGAACTTGATGATTTAAATCTTGCAGTAAACCCTCCAACCACACCATTTCAGAAGCAGCACTAGACATGCTCCTATATTCTGCCTCAGCAGAAGATTTACTCACAGTCTTTTGTTTCTTGGTTTTCCAAGAAACCAAATGAGATCCCAAAAACATGCAATAAGCACTTAATGACTTGCAGCTAAAAACACAAGAGCTCCAATCAGCATCACTGTAGCCTTGAAGATGTAAATCACAATTAGCAGAATAGTATAGGCCTAAATCAACTGTGTTTTTAAGATACTTCACAGCATGAAGTGCTGCTTGCATATGAGGTTCCCTTGGACAGCTAAGGAACTGACTTAGGTGCTGAGTAGTATAGGACAAATCAGGTCTTGTAATGTTCAGGTATAGCAATCTACCCACAAGCTGTCTATATTTTTCAGGGTGTTCAAGAACCTGACCAACATCAGTGGATAAACCTAGACCCTTAGGCAAAGGAGTAGTGACAGGTTTATCATGAGAAAGCTGAAATTCTTGAACAATATCAGAAATATACTTTCTTTGACTCAGAAAAGTTCCATGAGTAATCCTGAAAACTTCAATCCCTATAAAGTACTTCATTGCACCCAAGTCTTTGATTGTAAATGCCTTATCAAGAGATGATTTGAGCAAATTAATTTGATGTTGACAAGTGCCAGTTAAGACCATATCATCTACATAGACTAAAGTGATCAAAAATTCACCATCTTTCTTCCTTGTGAATAGAGAATAGTCTTGGGTGGATTGAATAAAGCCTTGTAGAGACAAAAACTTACATAACTCCTTATTCCACTGCCTAGATGCTTGCTTTAGACCATATAAAGACCTTTTGAGCTTGCAGACATCACCAGGTTTAGCTTTGGTATAACCCAAAGGAGGTTTCATAAACACCTTTTCCTCCAGAAAACCATGCAAAAAAGCATTATTTATGTCAAGTTGACAAAGAGGCCATCCTTTGGCAGTAGCAAGAGAGACAACAACTCTGACTGTAGCTATTTTTGCAACAGGAGAAAAGTGTGAGTATAATCTTTGCCAGCTACTTGTTGATACCCCACAGCCACCAATCTTGCTTTATATCTTTCCACAGTTCCATTAGGATTAAATTTGATTTTAAAAATCCATTTGGAAGCAATGGCTTTCTTTCCTGCTGGTAAAGAAGTCAAGGACCAGGTATCATTTTTTTCTAAAGCAAGTATCTCCTTATCCATGGCATCCTGCCACTCAGGTATCAAACAAGCTTGAGCATAAGAAGTAGGTTCAGAAAGAGAAGAAGAAGAAGAGGTAGCAGAGAAAGATTTGGAAGTAGAAGCAGTAGAGATAGTAGGACAAACAAAATCTTGTAGTTTGAGAGGAGGTTTAATTACTCTATTAGAATGTCTGATAGCAGGTGGATTAATATGTGGAATAATATCAGTAGAAATTGGACGAGGAATAGATTCAGAAAGAGTAGGATCATGAGCAGTAGTAATAGACTCAGCAGAAGGGGAAGTAGAAGAATTAGAGATAGAAGGAGTATTGGAAATTGAAGGAGGAGGATTTGGAATAGGTCTAAGGTCTGGAGACATAACATGAAGAATAGGATTAGGTACAGTATGAGTAGGGACAGATTGCTGAGCAGATAGATCAATAGGATTCTGGATACCAGAAGAAGTATGTAGATGATGAATGCTATTAGAAGAGGAAGATGAATTTTTAAAGGGAAAGGAATTCTCTTGAAAGAGAACATCACGAGATACAAAACACTTCTTGGTGTTTAAGTCATACACTTTATATCCTTTTTGACCAAAAGGATATCCTAAGAAAACACACTTGACAGCTCTTGGACTGAACTTATCTCTGGTTCTATCAGTGGTATGGGCATAGCAAAGGCAGCCAAAGACTCTAAGAGAGTCATAATCTGGTTTATGATTAGTTAAAATTTCAAAAGGACTTTTCCAATTAAGAATGGGAGTAGGGATCTTGTTGATAAGAAATGTGGCAGTGAGGAGACATTCTCCCCAAAAACAAGAAGGTAAATGAGCTTGAAATTTCAATGCTCTTGCCACTTCAAGAAGATGTTTGTGTTTTCGTTCAACTCTTCCATTTTGTTGGGGGACACCAGGAATGCTTCTTTGATGATATATACCTTTGTTACAAAACAGATCAAGACATTGTTCTTGTATGATCTCAGTGCCATTATCAGACCTAATGCTTGTAACTTTTTTATTGTATTGTGTTTCAATATGAGCTAAGAAGTTGGCAATGGTTTTTATAAACTTGCTGTTTATTTTGTAATAGGAAAGTCCAAGTAGTCCTACTACAGTCATCAAGGATAGTGAGGAAATAAGAAGCTCCATGAAGTGTTTTAAGTCTATAAGGACCCCAAAGGTCTATGTGGATGAGTGTAAAAGGATCAGGGGCTTTGGAAATACTCCTAGGAAAAGGTGATTTATGATGCTTGGCAAATACACAAATTTCACAAAAGAAATCAGGAGAATGTGAGCAAATAGAAGCATTCACATGTTGCATTCTAGACATAGAAGAATGTCCTAGTCTAGCATGAAGGATATCAATAGATAGTTTAGTTGTAGAATTGACTTTATGTGGTGGAATATATTTGTCAGAAGAGATTGATGAAGATATATTTAGGAAAGAAGAACAAACAAGCTGATTCTGAGGAGACAGAAGCACATTGAGATAATAAAGACCACCTACTTTAATACCTTGAAGAATCCTTTTCTTATCAGCATTCACAAACACACATTCATCACAAGTAAAATGAACTGTGATCTTGCTATTATCAGCCAGCTTGCCCACAGATATCAAGTTATGTTTAAAACTAGGCACAAGTAGCACATCATACAATGTAATATTGGCACATATCACCACATTGCCAATTTCAGAAACTAAAGTATAACTACCATCAGGTAGTCCTACTTTGATGGCTTTAGCAAGTTTTCTCTTGACAGAAAATAATTTAACATCATACACCATGTGGTCAGTTGCACCAGAGTCAATAATCCATATTGATTTAAGAGATATACCTGCCAAGTGAGCAGAAGATGCAAGGCTGTTAGAAGTCCAACACCTTGCTTGTGTTGCATTGTTTTCAGAAAATCTTGAAACATTGAATGTAACATGGCATTATCAACATGATTGACTGATGCAACAGATGGACCAGCAGCAGAGAAATCAAGAGGAGTCTCTTCAAATGTATTTTCAGTAGCAACATGAGCACTCATTTTTCCAGAATTGTGATTAAAACCACCAGGTTTCTTGTGATACCAGTCAGGAAATCCAATCAGCTTGAAACACTGGTCTTTAATGTGTCCTTTACCCTTGCAATAATCACAATGCAAGTTTAACTTCTTCAGTTTTTCTTTCTTCCAATCTCGCTTTCCACCTGAACTTCTTTGAACTGCAAGAGCATTAACTTCTTGAGTAGAATAATTGATTCCAGAAATCTGCTTTTGTTTTTCAATTTGTTGAGCCAAAGCAAAAGCTCTATTAATGGAAGGTAAGGGTCCATTGACAGAATGTTAGTAATAACATTGTCATATCCATCATTAAGACCAAGCAAGAACTCAACTAACTTCTCTTCAGCCTGAAATTCTGCAATCTTCTTCATGAAATTGCAGCTGCATTGAATCATAGCACCACAGCTACAATCTGGAAAATTCCTTAAGTTCTGTAGTTCATCCCATAATCGCTTCATTTTGCCAAAATACACCACAACAGACATGTTTTCTTGCTTCAATTTCTCCAAATCCTTCTTTAACTGATAAATCTGAGGTCCATTGGATTGACCATACCTCTCACAAACTTCACTCCATAGTTGAATTGAACTCTCCACAAACGTAAAATTCTCACTAATTTCTGGTTCCATAGAATTCATAATCCAACATGTAATGAGATAATCACATCTAATCCACCTATTGAAATCCTTATCCTTAGTATCAGGTTTCGTAATTGATCCATCAAGAAAACCAAGCTTATTCTTCGCAATTAATGCGCGTTTTACATTTCTTTTCCAACTAACAAAATTAGTTGAATTTAAATTGATTGCAACTAACTTGTTCATAGTCTGATCAGAATTAGAAATGTAGAAAGGATCATTATAGTTGATACTTACATTGCTGTCATTATTGACAGAATTATCTCCAGAACTTTCTGCCATTGTTAAGAAGAAATAATCTCCAGAATCTTCTTTCACACTCTTTAATCTCAGAATTTGATCAATCAAAGATCATTCTTGAATTCATATGCAGGTTAAGAAACGAACCCGCTCTGATACCATGAGAAATGTAATAGAGAGAAATGAAAGAAGGAAGAGAGAGAGAGAAAATGATCTCCTCTATTCTGTTATTATCAAGTGCCTAGAATATTACAGTAGGAATGTATTTATAGTATAGTTAGTTATAACAAACTAACCAACTGAATACTAATAACAGAAAGTAAATGACATCAGCTATATATTACATAAACTCATAGTTTGTTTTGTAGCCGCCATGCATAATTTGGTTGTTGACTTAATTGATAAGAAAAAACAAAAAAAAAGGATCAAACCAGCCAACTGAGATGCAATGTAGGGCAAGCAAGAACATACAGTAAATAGATTGATTAATAGAAGAAATAAGTACTAATTGATCAATGGTCATGCATGTTAATAAATAGAAGTTCCTCACCTCCCCCAGTACAGAGCTGTGGCTTGTCTCATGGGTCAGGACTCAGGACATCATGTCATATCAAATGTCAATATGTTATGGCCCAATAATTTATTGCGCTAACGAAGATTCCAGGAAGTTAATCTATTTGGAGTGGAGAAAAGGTAATTGATATCGAGTATATTTGCGCTAACGTTGCTTCTTATGTATAGGTGATTTGGTGCAAATTGAGGTGATTACATTTACAGGTAAATCTCACTTTACTGTGGAATTTTTTTATTGATCCGAGTATATTATGGGTTATCGCGTCGAAGGTGAAGGAGAGAGCGTGGAGTCATAGGAGTTTAAGGAGGGTTTTAGGATGGTGGAAGAAGAGGGCTGCCATCGATGGAGGAAGAAAGAGAAAGTGTGGGTTGAGATGTGGTTAGTGAGAAATAATCGATATGTTTGTGGAGGAGTGAGAGATAGACACTAAATCTAACATAAGTTCATGAAGTCAATTAAGCACTTGAAAAATATACCTCACGAACATGATTGTCATTTATTACAACACAAATATTTTTGGGGTAATTGTTACACTAAAACATGAAATACATGTCATTCTGGTAAGAGTATATGTTATTATACATGTTATACAATAAGTTATGCTGTAACATGTTTGTCATGTTACACCCAAGATTTACTCTTATTGCAAACGTTTTTACAAGCAACGCATGCAATAAGAAATAACAAAAAGAAGGTAAAACGTTTTAGTACAAAATAATTATTGTCACTTAACAATTATCTAAATCATTACATATGTTAGATGAGCTTGATCACATCAGTTAACGAAGGAAAATTTGGACTGATAGAGAATAATATTAGGATACTATTTTCTCATTGTTTTAAAATACACATGTCCCAACCATGAATGCCGTTCATCGCCTCGACCATGCTCACACTTCTCATCCTCTTAAGTCACCTGAACCTTCACCAAAGATTAAAAAACAACTACATATTCTACTACTACAACATTAAACCACCATCAGGTGTCTCGTCGACGGATTATGATCATCAGGTATAGAATTTGTTTTAAATCTACAGTTCTAGAAACACAATTCATTGTCTATTGTTGCGTGGTCCAAAAATCTAGGTTACACAAAGACGTATACGGGTACATGTTTGGATTCGGTTACGGGACAAAAAACGACAAGATTTCCAAATTTTAAGAATTGGTACGCGTATCCATGAAGGATACGTATTGTACAGAGTACGGATACAAATATGAGTACGTGAACTAGTAGAAGTACCCGTACTACATACACTACTACAAAAAAGGGCAAAGATAACTGTTAAATAAGGCTTTACATAACAGTTTTGAGGTGTTATCCAAGTCAATGTAATGTAAAGTAAACATAACACCTGATGAAAGTGTTATGTTTGCCAGAGAAAACATAACAGTGATTTATAATACAAGTTATGCCACTAGATAACACATTTTGTAAATAAGTGTTATGTTTGCTATTTATATGACAAATTGAAAGAAGGAAAATTTAACACTCATCTTGAATAACTGTTATGTTTTCCTATAATATATATAACATATATTACCTATAACTGTTATCTATGATATTTTTTAAAAAATAATCAAATTATCATTCACGCGCATATATTATTGGCGGTAGGCAGCACGCAGACATTGACGGTACAATACCTGTATCTGTTGTATAATTAATACTCAACCAATAAGATCTTACAACCAATAAATTGAATTGATATTCCAAACTTCCAAAATTCTTTATATTACAAAATAATTCAACTAATATTCATAAATCTAAACTTTTAAAAAACTACTATATATACATATTAATATTAATCTAAATCATAAACAAGATCAAATCTATCCTATAGCCACATCCACATGATATCAATATCCAAATCCAAAAATATAATGTATGTCCAAATGTGGATTAAGGTTAAAAAAAATTAGGCGAAAAGTTAGAACTCATTCATCATTTGTGCTTCGTGTTGATCTCCGACATATGTAATCCATAACTCTCTCAGTTCATCAATTTTCTCCTGAGAATATGTTCACCAATGCCTTGATAGTACTACAATAAAGGTAATTACAAAATAAGTATTCATATATAAAAACTTGAAAAGTAATTAAACTTTATAATTAATCATGCACAAATTAATTTATCATAGTTATAGCAAGATCATTCAGATATAAAATAATAATCAAGTATTTTCAACCAATTTATCCAAAATACTCTTCATCTCTCTAATATAATATAGATACAAATCTATAGTCTGAAAGATTCGTAATCATATAGAAATTTAAAAAAGCCAAATTATAACTAATGTTCAAGTACCTTATCAGGATTAACTAATCGTCTCAACTGTACCGTCTCAAGCATGTAGCGGCACACATAATATCCACAGTCTAAAGTACCAGGCGGTTGGCAAGGGCACTATACACAGGAAATCACAAATACTTTAATATAGACAATGAAGAATATTTTTATGTATCAAAAATGAAATGAAAGTCATATACCTCTATTTGATTCCATCTAATTTCGGGATTCTTTTTAATCTTCTTGATATCTTTTCGATGGTACGTGCTAAATGCATTACATTATTGCCAACTGCAAAATAGAAAAGGTATAATAACTCTAAGATGCAAAAGGATCGAAAAAAGACTCCTTGACCCACAATCTCAACCAGCAAAGAATATCAAACCACCACCTGCTATTCTTCTTCTTATTCCCCAGATATGTACAAGTCTAGTGGAAATTCCATAAGAGATGCTTAGAATTTAGAAAAAGGCTTTGGTGGTGCTATAGTTATTGATGACATAGCCCCATGGTGGTGGTGGCTAATAAGATGCACTCACTGGCTGGTGGAACAATGTTTCAGCAGTGAGGTGGAAGATATGGGGCTTTTGAGTTGATACTTGTGGATATGTTTCTGCTAATCTTCTTTTGGCAGAGACTACATGCTAATACTGTCTCTATTTCAATACTGCACCTAGTTGGTTGCCGTGTCATTCCATGGGTGAAGTCCAACCTTAACTATACTGCTCAAGCTCTCATCATTTCTGCAGGTAATAGCTATATCATGTTAATTAATTGCTCAAAGTTCTTTTGCTAGAAATGAACCAGCATCTTTGTGACACTCGGAATTACTAGAAGCACGGCAAGAACTCCGTCCATCTTTATTCAAATCTCAGGAATTACTAGAAGCACAACAGGAAAATTCTGCAGGAATTACTAGAATATATTTGTTATGTCTCTTGCACAGGAGGGTCTGATTGTTTAGGGAACTGCGGCTACACAAGGGGTTTCATGTTATATCATGTTAATTAATTGCTTATGCTTTATTAAGTGTGAGAACCAAATAGGATCTTTGAATTTCTATGTTTCTTTCATCATAACAGGAATTGCATATCCTTCAGCTTGGGTCATGCATTTATAGAGCTTCCTGTCCTGTTGATTCTTTAGTTCTCTAAAGTAAATAAGAAAACACAATTCCTTTACTATCAGCAAATCTCTAAATTTGAGATTCTAGGCTACTTTCTATCTGCATTCTATTGCAGGGCTGCTTTTTTTTTTCCTGAAAGGACTATGAATTTTTAATCTCCTTTGGAAGACGTGATTTTTAACTACAGAAAGCTATCTTCAAAATATCAATGTTTCATAGGTTATGAAGATGTGGGGGAGGGTACAAGCAGGTGTAAAACCTAGGATTTGTGCTTTTCAGTTATTATATGTACAGGTCAAATATGTATTGGAGATCTGAAATTGAAAATCTATGAGATCAACCATTAACTTTATGACTTTTATTCTTGGATCGAATAGATGTTGGAGAGTTTTTTAACAAGTCTAGGTTCCATCTGAACTCAGCCATAGAATTTGAAAAAGGAAAGTGTATGTTCTCTAGCTAGGAAACATGATGGAGAAGGAAGCTTGTATCTACATGACCAGAGATTTAGCTAGTGAATTGGACATTAGCTAGAGACTACATATAGAGTTTGGTTTATCTGTTAAAGCTGATGTATTTTGTTGGCTAATTTCTTTGTAATGCTAATGGGGGTGATATTATTTGATGGTTGCTGGGATAATTTTTGGGTCTCAGGTGCAGTAGGTGGTTTCAGGTGCAACGTCATCCAATTTGTGGGTCAAAGCTCATCAAGCCACCCCTCAAAAAAGTAGAAGTCGCTTCGTAAAATTCCATGTCACTCACCAGCAATAGAGCGGACCACTTCATGAGCTAGCTGGGCCCAAAAAAGGTGCAGTTGGTCACACATAAACTTTAATATGGCAAACAATATTTCAGCTTTCCTCCTAGAAATTTGAAACATCAATATAGTTGCTTCTAATCTGATCACTTGTGATAAATATCAAGCAGCTTTTCGAATCTTTACAGTTGTGAAGAAGAATTTGGAGATAGAATCTCCGAAAGAAAGCCAATTTATTCTGTATTTTTGATGCAGAATACTTTCCTCAACATATGACCAATATCTCAGTTTATCAATGAGTTTCATTTCCTAATACTCAAAGTGGAACTTAAATGATGGAGACAAAGCATGTGAACTTTTCAGGAAGGGAATAACCAAATAAAAAAGATACTTGCCTTAAGTTTTGAGTAACCAACTCTCCAACAGGTTTAGGAAAGTGAAAAGTTAAACTGTTCTAATATTTCTGGAACCAGAGCACCCAGAGCTCGAAGCATAGCCCAGCGAGCATGAAGTATTTCATAGCTACAGAGCAAAAAAGTTATCATAAACACCATTATCAATAAATTAAAAAATTGACACCGCTTGCTAATCCATTTTAACAGCTTAGTAGAACACCAAAATGCTCAATGTTAACTCATATTCAGATAGTAGGTTTTCATAAGTTAACGGAAGGTGTTTGTGGTTATTGTAGGTGGCTGACATGGAGGCATACGGCACATAGATAGTTGGTAATATCGTCATGACTTTCCCATATCAGCCAAACAAGCTTAACATGGTGAACTCAATTAAGCCTATCTCCGTTCTTGATAATAACAAAGTGTGCAAGAACATATAACCTTGAAATTGAATGATTTGTTGTCGATGCGATGAATGCTGACGCAAGAGCCGTGATCTCTGATCTCGCTGGAACTCAAAGGCCTAAATTGAGCACAAACTGTGACATTCGACATCTTCAATTTGACCTAAGAACCAAAATTGAAGATGAATTTCAAATTGATTGAATGAAGAGTAACGATGATCAAAATTCATCATTCAATTCTTCAGTGAATACTTTATGTATTAGGAATACACACGGACATGAAATTAAGAATTACCTGTAAATTGCCGGTAACAATGGTGAGTTTGGTTGTCGGTTTTGATTTCTAGGTAGAACAAAGATTCAAATTTCTATGAATATTATGTTGTCTGCTGGAATGAAATTGAGCGCGCGAGGGACGAAATGTCGTCGGAGATGATGGTCGGAGATTGAAACATGAGGTGGAATTCAGAGGTGATGCGAGTGAGGCGTTGGAGGTGAGCGATGATGCGAGTGAGGTGTTGGAGTTCAGTTTACGGTTTCTATTTTACATTTTAAGGATTTAAAGTGTTCCTACTTCCTAATTTCTAGTCAAATAAACCGTTTTATTATATAATTATTTTGACGATTTTTTTTATTATTAATAATAAAGCATCACATTCTTGTAAAAAAATTAATAATAAAATACCACACACTAATTTTATAGCAAAGATAACACACTTTAAGATAATTGTTAAGTGATATGTTATCAATACAAGCTAAGATAACAGTTCTTCTGTTAAAGCGTTAAATTTAGATTTTACATAACAGTTGCTAAAATAAGAGTTAATTTAAGGGTGTTATCTTTGCTCTTTTTTGTACTAGTGATAGCGAGAAATTATGCCTAGACTAATAACATGAGTAATGAGTTGTGCCTTTACACGGTCAGAAATTCGAGTCCAAACTCAATCACCTAACTTAACCGAAAACACCAGGCCAGTACTGCAAACATCCATACGAACACGTCCAATGAAGGTGAAAAATTCACATGAGATCGGACAGGAAGAGCTGGAAAAACTCCCCAAATTTTAGGCTAGACCTTCGAATTGAACAAAAGGTAGGACACATCATACAACGGAACTTCATATGTACTTTATGTTGTTTTAGGAAAGCTATTACCAGTCTAATTAGTAAAACTTATGGAATATAGATAATTTCTTGTATGCGGTTGCCGGTTGCGTATGGATTTGCAAGAAATTAAACAAATATTGTTGACCTTTTTTTTTATAACAATTTTCTTTTAGTATTATCTGGCGCTTCCTCTACCTATTCTCGATAAACTCAAGAGACTTGTGGATTATATATGTCGAGGATCACCACGATAAAGAGTTAATACATGATTTTAAGTATATTATATATATAATCTATGTTTCTGAATAAGTGCAACCGTTTGATTTTCACGCTTGCCGACATGCATAATTTTGACCATTAATATCTATAATTGTGCACTTGTAAAAGTTGTGAAAATTTAATATTATGGAAATATTCATTGAAGCGTACAAATCCTACAACATTTAATATGATACGACCAAAATGAAATATGTGAATAGTGTAAAAGTTAAAATGTTGCACTTAAAAAGAAAGATAGGAAATATGTTCTTTTACCTTGTCCTTTTTATGGTGACATATATATTTAGATTTGGGCAGGGATTTGAATATGAATTCGAGTTTATTTATTTTTGATTGATGATTGATACGATACTTTGTTGATATTGGAATATAATTTGGTTGAGTTTATAAAGTACATGTAGCCATATAGGTGCGTAAGAATAATGTTATTGAGCTCTATTACTTCCTCTATCTCCCAAAGGATTTTTCATCTCTAATTTTGGCATTATTCTTCAATAAAGAATTTTTTTAAATTTTTTTTTCCAATATATATAAAACATAGTCATGATAAATCTTGTTTGATTCATGACATTTGTCCCATTGCGTACATTAAGAAAATCATACTTTTATAATACGCCAAAAATAGCACAAGTTTGAGGTGTTTTCTTTATCTAATATTACATTGCTTTAGAAAACATCACCTCAAATGTGTGATCCTAAGCATGAATTGTTTGTTATCTTTTCCCATAATAAAAATTGGAGGTAGTGATTGATAAAACAATATGGTAGATTTAACATTAATTAATGAAGCAAATTAGTAAGCACTCGAAAAGTATAACTCATGCATGATCATGATCATTTATTACAAACATCTTTACAAGTAACAATACTTCAAAAATAACAACTAAAACATAAAACATTGTGAGACTCAAATCAAACCATCAACTTAAACCATTAAAACTGAACAAAAGACCACATAAGATAAGATATGTAAATCATCGCTGCAAATAAATTAGTATGCACATCAATAAGTTTCAGATAGCAATTTAAAAAATGACCTTCCAGTGCTTGTATATATATTATCAGTAGAAAACTGAGAACGAAGTTGCTTGACCAACAACTCATCGACCTGAAATCCTTTGGTAAGCACCTCATCTAGAACACGTGGATTAGTACCAAAAACGCTCTCAGCAATATTAATTCTCCCTGGATTTTGGCTCCCAAATGAGGCAATTGCTAAAGCATCTGTCTTCCCAAGATTAAGTTGGAAATGAATTAGACCTTGTGGGAACACAATAATATCACCCTTCTTTAATATTGTATCATAGAGCTTATAATCGGTGGTAACAAAACCAGCATACATAATCCCTTCCATCACTGCAAAAACCTCAGAGCCACGAGGATGCAAATGAGGGGTGTTTAGTCCATATGGCGCAAAGTCCACACGAGCCATGGATACTCCTTGTGTGTTAACTGCAGGAAATCGAGTAATGTCCACTAGTGTGGCACTTGCTCCTTGAGTGTTGTTTGTATCTGCAGGTATATTAAACCCTTTGTACAAGAAATCATCTATGGTCACTTCTTTTGGATTCTTACAATGATTTCCATTCACAAGCACTGCAAAATAAATATAGAAATACAAATTACTAACAATATATAATATGAGTTTTAATTAGTAGTACCTCCGTTTCCTAAAGATCTTCCTTGTTACTGTTCCTACAAATACCAAGGAGTATCCATTTGTGTAGGGGTGTGGGATGGGTAAGGTAGGAAAGAGAAAGGGGTTAAGATAAATAAACAAATATAAATGGGTTAAAGTATGAGAGAGAAATGGGGTAAATTGAATTAATAATGTAATGGTGGACCATATAATAGGGACATGAGAGGGTAAAAAAGGAATTTTTTTTTCAAATAACGAATAAAGTAAAAGAGGGAAGATCTTTTGAAAACGTACTTAAACAGGGAAGATCTTTAGGAAACGGAGGGAGTATGAAATATATAGCCAATGAACATAACCAAGGAGAGAAAAAAATTGATCAATGAAGAATATGTCGAACCTGCAGAATTAGGATCATTTACAGCGATACAAAAATCTTGAAGGGGTGCAGGATCAGAGGCAATGGATACGTGAAACATAAAATTCATAGCAAAGGCCATGCAGTAAACAAACATCATGACCAATTTTGCTATACGACCTCCTTTAAAATCTTCCATGTTGAGCTTTAAATTTATTTATTAGCTTATTCTTATGTAATGTGTTTACTACTTTAGAATTAAGATGATGTGTACTAAAATTGATGTAATGATGGGGATTTTATAGTTGAGATGGCCAAAATCAATAACGATTTTACTTGTAAAGGTCAGTATATCTCAACTTGTTTAGTACAAAATATATTTAAAATATTATAGTTTAGAGGTTGGGGAGTTGGACTTTTAATTCCTTTCTTTTTTCAAAGATTATTTATCATTATAATAGACATCATTGTTAGAAAATATTGTGCAACTTTCCTTTAAAATCAGATTAGTAGGACTAGAAATATTATAACAAAAATAACACAAGAAAAATTGATAATCCCGCAAGTGTTTATATCTCTAAATATACTGCAAAACCTTTACTGAAAAATATAAATAAATAAGCGGCTACAACACTTCTAATAACGCACAATCCATAGACCCCAATTACACCCGAGAATTTATATATTCTCAAAGCTTTTTCTCTCTCTCTTTCTTTAAGCCTTCTCACTTTTTTTTTTTTTGTGATGATTATTACTCATTTCAAACTACGTATATATAGTTTTTAACTTTCTAAAAATGATTACTTATATTTAGCAAATCAATGTATCCCTTGAATATTTTGGGCATTCTAAGTTTTTTTTTTTTTTAAGAAATTGCATTGCTTCCTATCTTATTTTAACTAAAATAGTTGGTGGCTGTTAAACATCTAGACATCATGACATATGATATTACATAAGAATTATTTTGGTCGTTTGGATAGGAGATTTTCTGCTGAATACTTATACGTTGAATTATAATTGAGGAAGATTTTCAGTGGTTGCATCAGCCTTACTTACATACACTAGGGGAAAAAACATAAAGGGCTGCGCAGGAAGGGCTGCGCTTTTCGTAAAAGCGCAACCCTACTAGTGAAGGGCTGCGCTTATTTAAAAAAGCGCAGCCCTACTAAGTGAAGGGCTGCGCTTTTTTAAAAAGCGCAGCCCTTCTGCTTAGTAGGGCTGCGCTTTTTTAAAAAAGCGCAGCCCTTCCTGAAAAAATTTGAAATTTCGGAATCGCGGCTTTGAAATATTGAGCGGGGATTCGTCAAATTATTATCCATCATTCTCTCTCCTCTCTCACGTCCCTTTATTCCTTTCCTCCTCTCTCTCTCCTCTCTTCTCTCTCAAAAACTCCCATAAACATTTGCGACAAAAACCTTGAAATGATTTGCACTAAACATGGCGACGGAGTCCGATTGCCTATTGTGATACCTTTTCGGAAGCGGAACGAGCCAACGAGTCAAACTCACCGCTATGCTGTGATGTTTAGGCTTTTTAAGCCATCCGAGTTCGTTT
Organism: Beta vulgaris subsp. vulgaris; assembly: GCF_026745355.1. Lineage (NCBI taxonomy): Eukaryota > Viridiplantae > Streptophyta > Magnoliopsida > Caryophyllales > Amaranthaceae > Beta > Beta vulgaris. The sequence continues at coordinate 57,040,645 of NC_079202.1, read as the reverse complement.
AAGCCTCCAAATAGCCATTTTAAGTTTTTCCGAATTTTTTTTTTCCCTTAAATTATGTATTTGGGTTTTGTTTTATGTATTTAAACATTATTAGGTTGTAGTTCTTGTATTTTCAGATCTATAATGTTCTTGTATACTTCTCTTTGTTTATATATTTTGATTAATGTTCTTGTATACTTCTCTTTGTTTATATATTTTGATTAATGTTCTTGTATACTTCTCTTTGTTTTGATTAATGTTCTTGTATACTTCTCTTTGTTATTTTGATTAATGTTATTCTTGTATACTTCTCTTTGTTTATTTTGATTTATGTTCTTGTATACTTCTCTTTGTATATATTTCTTGTATTTTCATCTTTGTTTTGATTAATGTTCTTGTATACTTCTTGTATACTTCTCTTTGTATATTAGTTTTTGTTCCTTTTTTTCATTTTCGTTTCATTCTTTTTATTGTTTTGGGTTTAGTATTTTCGTTTCGTTTCTCTTCTGTTTAATTTCAGAAAATGTGAGATTATGAGTAAAAAAATGACAAAAAAAATTTTTTTTTTTTTTAGTAGGAAGGGCTGCGCTAGTTAGGAAAAAGCGCAGCCCTTCTAGCCCAAAAGGTTGCGCTTTTTCCCTAGCGCAGCCCTTCTAGCTTAAGGGCTGCGCTTTTCTAGCGCAGCCCTACTTAAAAAGTGAAGGGCTGCTACTGAAAGGGCTGCTGTCAAAAAGCGCAGCCCTACATGCCTTTTTTAGCGCAGCCCTTCTTCATTTTTCCACTAGTGATAGTTACATGCTGTCACTACGTGCATCACGTTGATCACTGTTGCAGTATCTATACTAGTCAAACAATATCTTCTGCCTTTTGTGAATCATAATTCATAATATTTCCCTCGACGATAAGGGAGTAAAATTAGATTAACACTTTCTTTTTTTTTATTTTATTTTTATCTTACCTACTTTTCTTATTAAGATATGCTTCTTCCGAATTAAAATAAACGAAATTTTTATCATTTGGGTTGTCTTAAAATAAAATGTTATTTTATTTGATATTCGCTTCTCTCTATCTATCTCCATATCACATAAGCCGGTCTTTTCTTTTTCTCTCTCATCTCCTAAATTTCCATGTCTCATTTAAAACTGTTAAGATTTAGAGTATAGGAGAACTCTCAATCTTCTCATTAAACTTTAGAGCAATATATATATATATATATATATATATATATATATATATATATATATATATATATATATATATATATATATATATATATATATATATATATATATATATATTATATATATATATATATATATATATATATATTGGGTATATGGCGTGATATGAAGCTCATGGAGGTGTATGGGTGTGGAGATGAGGTTGCGTAAAGGGAAAACGTCATATTGGGCATAAGGCGAACTTTGAATGGGCATATCTTTCAATATATAAATGATTTTGAGGTGATTCAAAGTGGAGGTGATGCTTGTTCGCGGAGCTTTCCAACGATAGGTCATATGCCCAATTCCGCTGAGAAACGAAGAAGTTATGACTGTTTTACGTGTCGCCCGATCGGATCGGGCGAGGAAGCCCGATCGGGCGCGCAACGATTTCAGCCCAGCGTGTTTTGTGCTTCGCCCGATCGGGCGGGACACCGTATTACGACTCGGGTGTGTCTTCGCCCGATCGGGCCCGAGAGCAACTTGGCGTAGGATTGAAGCGCCCGATCGGGCGGGTCTCGCCCGACCTGATCGAGCGGGGCTTATTTTCACGCGGGATGGTTCAGAAAACACTTTTCTTTGTGGGGTATATAGGTGCCCTAATTACGAGATTAATGTATTATTCATCATTATTCACATATTAGAGAGAGAAAAAGCAATAGAGAGAGTTCTTGGAGTGCTTTTTGTAATCTTTCTTAGCTTGAATATTCATCGATTTCTAGTGCATATTCGTGGTTTTTCTCCCAATTCTTGGGTTTCCACGTAAAAAGTTCTGGTGTGTTATTTCCTGCTTTCTTACTTGATATTCTATTATTGTTTGATATTATTCTTAGATTGATAGTCAATAGAACTTACAAGTGGTATCAAGAGCTAGGTTTGATTATTGTCTAGAATAATTAACAATGGAGGATTCAAAGATTAGAATTGAGAAGTTTGATGGGACAGATTTTGGATATTGGAAGATGCAAATAGAAGACATCTTATATCAGAAAAATCTGTATCAACCTTTGTCTGAAAAGCCTGCTAGATGGAGGAGGCTAAGTGGAAAGTACTGGACAGACAGGCACTAGCGGTGGTGCGTTTGACATTGGCTCGGACTGTGGCGTTCAATGTCAAGGATATCAAAACAACGGCTGGATTGATCAAAGCACTGTCAGATATGTATGAAAAGCCCTCTGCAATGAATAAGGTATATCTGATGCGCCGTTTGTTTGGTTTAGAGATGAATAATGGTAGTTCTGCTGCTGAACATATTAATGAATTTAATTCATTAATAAGTCAGTTATCTTCGGTTAATATTGCCTTTGAGGATGAAGTGAAAGCCCTAATTTTGTTGTCCTCTTTACCTACTGCTTGGGAAATGTTGTAATATGCTGTTAGTAATTCCTCTGGTAAAGAGAAATTGGTTTATGATGTTGTCCGTGATCTGATTTTGAGTGAGAGCATTCGAAGGAAGGAGAGTGGAGAATCATCTGGAGCATACAGTGCAGAAGGTAGAGGGAGGGGAAAAGGGAGGAACTTTCAGGGAAAATGGAGTCAAAGGGGGACCGGAGTAAGTCAAAAGGCAGGGCTAGTGTTACTTGCTGGGGGTGTGGTAATGAAGGACATTTAAAGAGAGATTGTCCTAGAAAGGAAGGAAAGGAAGAAGGTTCAAGAAAGTGATGATGAAGAAGATCATCAACTAACTTGATTTTGAGTAGATTCGATGCTTTGATGGTAAGCATGGATGATCAGGAAGAGTTGGTTGGGTGCTCGGGATCATGGGTCTTGGATTCGGGTTCTTCTCATCATTCCTCACCATGCAGGAGTTGTTTCGGAATTTCAAATCCGGAAAACTTGAAAAGGTCTACCTTGCGGATGGCAAGGCAGTGGAAGTCATGGGGAAAGGTGATGTGAGTGTGAAACTCACTCATGGTGGCTCGTTGGAGTTGAAGAATGTCAAGTTTATCCCAAGGTTGAAGAAAAGCTTGATATCGGTAGCCCAACTTGCTACATCGGGTTACAAGGTTGTGTTTGATGGTGGTTCTTGGAAGATTGTCAAGGGAGCATGATCATAGCTCGTGAGACAAGGAGTGGAACACTTTACACCATGGGGAGCACAATAAAGGGATCCGAGATTGGGATGAGAACTTCATGTAAGTGTCGTTTGGTCGGAAAACTATCGATAGTGGGCTAAGGGATGAGAACCGTGTGAAGCGGTATCCCGTGGCAAATTGACCGGTAAGCGCACAAGGTGAAGGACGGCACACAAGCATGTGTGCCGGAAATCCTAAGTGGAACAAAGGGTGTATTGTTCGAGTGGGAGCAATGTGAGTTTGTTTTCAGAACAATGAGAAGCTTCTTTGGCTTAGGTGGTAATTGGTTTTATTGAAGTTTGATGAGACTTGAATGTGCTTCTTTGGTTGGAGAGGAAGTGGTTATTTTTCCTTAGTTGTTGAGGAAGGGATCTTCATTTGGTTGTACTTGTCTCTAAGGTGATCCGACCTCCTGGGTAGGAGGGTGTGTAGGTTCATGGAGTGATGGTGCAATGATTTGGAGTTTAGTCATTAAGAATCAAAGTCGGTGTAGATTTTGATGTCTTTGAATTGGAGTTGGTGCAAACTTCAATGTTAGTTTCCTTGGTGTAGAGGAGATGTGTTGTCATGGGATCTTGAGGTATGGCATGGTTTAGACACGACTAGAGATTGCTTTTGCAGTGGGAGTTGTGTGTAGGAGTTGAGATGAATGAGAGGATGATGAAGGTATGAAGTTTTCTTCACTTACACCTATCTCCAAGTGGGAGATTGTTGGGTATATGGCGTGATATGAAGCTCATGGAGGTGTATGGGTGTGGAGATGAGGTTGCGTAAAGGGAAAACGTCATATTGGGCATAAGGCGAACTTTGAATGGGTATATCTTTCAATATATAAATGATTTTGAGGTGATTCAAAGTGGAGGTGATAGCTTGTTCCGAGAGCTTTCCAACGATAGGTCATACGCCCAATTCCGCTGAGAAACGAAGAAGTTATGGCTGTTTTACGTGTCGCCCGATCGGATCGGGAGAGGAAGCCCGATCGGGCGCGCAACGATTTCAGCCCAGCGTGTTTTGTGCTTCGCCCGATGGCATCGGGCCACTTTGCCCGATCGGGCGGAACACCTTATTACGACTCGGGCGTGTCTTCGCCCGATCGGGCCCGAGAGCAACTTGGTGTAGGATTGAAGCGCCCGATCGGGCGGGTCTCGCCCGACCTGATCGGGCGGGGCTTATTTTCACGCGGGATGGTTCCGAAAACGCGTTTTCTTTAGTGGGGGTATATATAGGTGCCCTAATTACGAGATTAATGTATTATTCATCATTATTCACATATTAGAGAGAGAAAAAGCAATAGAGAGAGTTCTTGGAGTGCTTTTTGCAATCTTTCTTGAATATTCACCGATTTCTAGTGCATATTCGTGGTTTTTCTCCCAATTCTTGGGTTTCCACGTAAAAAGTTCTGGTGTGTTCTTTCCTGCTTTCTTATTTGATATTCTATTATTGTTTGATATTATTTTAGATTGATAGTCAATAGAACTTACAATATATATATAATATATATATATAATATATATATATATTATATATTATATATATATATATATATATTTTCTATCTGTAAAGTTGTTAAGTTGTTAAGATATCTAGTTTAGTAAGGTTTCTGATATTATTATATATTATAATAATATATATATATATAATATATATATATATATATATATATATATATATATAATATCAGAAACCTTACTAAACTAGATATCTTAACAACTTTACAGATAGAAATATAATACAAGACTCCTAATAAATATAATACTTCAATACTCCCCTCAAGTTGGAGCATTAAGATCACAAATGCCTAACTTGCGTAGTAAAAAACCAAACTGGCATCGTACCAAAGTTTTGGTCAAGATATCTGCTAATTGATGTCCAGTAGGAATATAGAACGTAGATAAGTGGCCAGAAGTCAATTTATCGCGAATAAAATGACAATCTACCTCATATGCTTCGTATGATAGTGAAAAACCGGATTCTTTGAAATATGAATAGCAGATTGACTATCTGAATACAAACACATAGGCTTAGGATGTAAAATACCAAGAGAAGACAACAAATACTTCAACCACTTTAACTCACAAGTAGTAACATCCATATCCCTATACCCAGCCTCTGTAGATGAACAAGCTACAGTAGGTTGTTTCTTAGTCTTCCAAAAGTCAAGAGAACAACCCAAAAACACCAAATAACCAGTAACAGAACGCCGAGTCAACGGACAAGCAGCCCACTCACTGTCACAAAATGCAGTAAGTTGCATATAACCCGAAGAGCGCAACACAATACCCTGACCTGGACCGCCTTTTAGATAACACAAAACATGAAGAGCAGCATCCCAATGACAAGCCTTTGGTGCAACAAGAAATTGAGACAGAGTATGAACTACATAACTTAACTCAGGATGAGTAACAGACAGATAGACCAGGCGATCAACTAGGCGCCTATACCTATTAGGATGTGCATATGGCGACCCTTCGACTGAAGCGAGACGATGATCCTGCTCTATAGGCGTGTCAATGGGTTGACAACCTAATATGCCAGCTTATGTATGTTAATACATTCAATGCATATTTTTGTTGTGACAAAAAAATACCGTCCTTGCTCCTAGCAACCTTTTTTTTTTTTATAAGTAAGAGATGAGTATATTACTTTCAAACCAAAACCAATACAACCTAAATTCCTCTAAACATCAGAGGAACAGAACAAAACAACTTACAAAGCTTCAAACCAATCTTTCACTACTTTTCGTTTTCTTTGGCATGACATGTCTAACTCTACATCTCACTAGCTCCTGTATCTTCTTTACAGTATGTTCAATTCTATTGACTTTACCAAGCCATAAAGCCTCATTCCTTACTTGTCATGTCATATAGACTACTGCTTCCACAGCAGCACTTTGGACTGACCTTTGGAACTTAGTTCCTCTTCTTCTTCTGCTTAGCCACTCAATAATTTGCTGGAGTGTATCTCTTTCAGTTCTCAGATCACACCAACTCTTTACTGCATCAAGACGTTGCGTACTAAAATGACAGTTAAAGAAAAGATGATTATGGGTTTCCACCTGAACACCACATAATAAACAGGTATTATCTGCACATATCCCAAATCTGGACAAGTGGTCTTTTGTCTGTAATTTGCCTTGCATTGCTAGCCACGCACAAAACTGATGTTTTGGTATACCTGTTCTCCCCCATATTACCTGACACCACTGCAATTTTTCATATTCCCCTGTTAATTTCCCATAAATCTCCTGTATAGAGTAGCTTTGCATCTGCTGAAATTGAGCTACAGTCATGAGTCTTTTCAACTTTTCTTTTACATTACACAATTGCTTCTAATACCAACTACAAGTACTTTTAGGCACATAATCCCACCAAATCTCCTGCTTAATGTAGATATTGCGAACCCATTTCACCCACAAATTATCCACCTTTTTTTCCACAGCCCATACATATTTACCAAGTGCTGCAATATTCCAGAAGTAAATATTCCTGACCCCTAGACCCCCTGCATTCTTAGGAGAGCAAACTTTACTCCACTTCACATAACCTGGCTTTGTGCTATAAGAAGCTCCTGACCAAAGAAAGGCCCTACAGATTTTACCAATGTCCTGCATTACAGTCTTTGGGATCACAAACACTTGTGCCCAGTATGAATGCATACTCAAGAGTACTGAGTTAATTAACTGAACCCTTCCAGCAAAGGATATATTTCTGGTCCCCCATATTCTAATCCTAGCAATGATCTTATCAGATAACTTCTCACAATCTGCAATGGAAATCCTTTTGGAACAGATAGGGACCCAAATCCTTCATATGAAAACAAGAACTCAAATATTCCTTAAACTGAACAATAACATCAAGAGATGAGCCTGCAATAACCAAATCATCAACATAAACAAGAACATGAAGAGCAACATGTCCCTGAATGTAACTGAACAAAGAATAATCTGCACCAGACTGTTTAAAACCATATGACTTCAATGCATGAGATAACTTTCCAAACCACTGTCTAAGTGCCTGTTTCAATCCATATAACGATTTTCTTAACCTACAAACCTTCCCTAGAGGAGCACCACGATTCCCAGACGAAAGTTTCATATAAAATTCTTCATGCAAATCACCATGTGAGAAAGCATTATGAACATCCATCTGATGCAATTTTCAATTAAGATATACAACAACAACTAAAAATAAACGTACAATGTCTATTTTTGCAACAGGAGCAAACATTTTAGTATAATCAACACTTTCTATCTGACGATTCCCATAAACAACTAGTCTACCTTTTAACCGTTCAACCTCGCCAATTGAAGTGTATTTAATACGATACACCCAACCACTACTAATGGCTTTCTTACCTGAAGGTAGTTCCTCCAAACTCCAAGTACCATTGCGCTCAAGGGCTGCGATCTCCTCCTCTATAGCGTAATCATGCCAACCAGGATATTTCACAGCCTCCTGAAAACTGTGAGGCTCCTGTCCTTTAGTAACAGATGTCAAAAAGCCTTTATGTTTTACAAAAGTTATTATAATCAACATAACAAGCTATATCAAAGGGCTTATTATCTGAAGAACGAGATGAAGAACCTCAATCTTCTGATTAAACTTTAGAGGAATATATATATACAACTTAATATCAAAAACCCTACTAAACTAAATATCCTAACAACTTTACAGATAGAAATATAATACAAGACTCCTAATAATAAATATAATACTCCAATAAAAATAGAACAAAAAAAGTATATCTTTCTTATCTAACTATTTATTAAATCTTGCAGTTTTAGATACATTTATATCCCATTATTGTTGGTCTGTTACCCTTCATTTTTCTCAAATTAGTCCACTAGTCTGTTAAAAATATTTATCCCACTATAATTTTTATATCTAACATCATCCCACCACCATTTATATTTTTGAGATTTTCATCCCACTATTACTGATTCCATTTTTTCTCTCTTGTTGGCTCACTAAACAGTACTCCCATCTGATGGAATCTCATATTTCTCTCCCCTTCTCTTTAGTCTTGTGCAAGAAACAAAGTGGGTAAAAAAAAATGAGTACTTGCTTGTCAAAAATAGGAGTTCTAACATGCAAAATGATAACTAAATTTCAGTAACTGAATTGATTTGACAATTAATTACACTAATTAACAACTTTTTTTTTTAATCCGTGAGCAAAAATTATTACAATACATTTCCTACTATAATATATCATTATTACGCTTGTTTTTGCATAATCGATCTTATTTCAAAGAAAAGTAATCTGTTTTTGGAGTTGAAATATGATCCATATAATAGATGTTACTTAGTAATAAGATCATGATATTTATATTAAGAGTTTAGAGAGTTCTAATCCCCGTAACAAATTCCCTAATTATATTATTTTCAAGGGGAATGCCATGCATACTAGTAAAAAAAAATGAAAACAAGTCATATTATTCATAATATGCATTTAAAATATTATAAGTTAATTCTTTGTTTCAATTAAAAATCCACAACATTATCATTGATCTTGATAAATGAAGCAATAAAACATATTTCTCTTCCATATTGAGGTTTTAGGTTCAAAATTTTACATCGATAATGTTTCAAAATAATGTCAAGTCACTAAATGATGTGTTGGGGGGGTACGTGGCCACCCAAACGCCTACATTTCTTGCCCATGCTTTTAAATAATAACTAGTAGTATTTTTTATCAAGTGATGCCTCGAGTCAATTATAATAGACAAATATTCCCTCCATTTTTATATGTTCTTCCTGTTTTAACTTTTATTTTGTCTCTCAACAAGATTTTAAAGGAATAACTACAAGAAACAGAGAGAGTATGTTATTATTCATAAATTCCTAATTCATTTTTTGGTATGTTTTTTATCTAGTGAGAAATTTAAAATGACTTCATGACCTGATTAGTAAAAAGAAAAATCTTAAAGATTTGAGTTTGAAAATAATAGCTTAAAAGAAATTGTGGTAAAAGAATATGTCATCAATAGTCTCTTGGTAGTACCGTAATAAGAGCATTAGAGATCTAAACACTTGTTCAAGTCGTTTTAGTTGAATATAATTATTATAAGACTTTATCATATTTTATCTCAAACGTTAGACAATAAAGCTATATCGTATTGATGGCTAATTTAGTTAGCACTTTTCATTTCAAAGGTCACATGTAAAATACCTTGCAGTTACACAATATTTATATATTTTTTAATTGAGGTGTTGACAGGGACATAAAATATTTTGCATTACAAGTTTGAGAAGAATACCACGTGGCATAGAAGCTTCCTTATGAACGCCTTTTAATATATTTGTATAAATATATTGTAAATTGTACTGGTCATTTATCTTCTCTCTTATAATTTTCTTTTTTGAAAATCCAATAAAGCATAAAGATTAGTTGTTGGAATCAAAATTTGATTACATATAAGTATGTAATTTGATAGTAAGATTATGATATAATGAAGGAAATAGGTCATGGGATCAAGAATTCTTACGTTAATCTTTTAACCATTTTTAAGAGGGAATGTCATGTCAACGATGATGTGACTCCAATATATATACTTTGCCTCTAAGGCCATTGCAAAAATACATCCGCTCCATAACTTTTGTCCACGGATCCGCAGGTCGGGCTCGTGCCTTTTGCGGGCTGACCCATGTGTTATGTTGTTTTTTTGGATTCTTGACTGTTTTAGGTTGAAAAACAAAGGAAAACAGCGTTCGGTCCCGCCGGCCCACATGCATCTAGGTGGGCTTGTGCCGGTGCAGGCCTGAAATAAAATTTATTGACCGTGACAGGCTTGCGGCCCACGTAGCGGACAACGGGCCGGGCCTCGAGCTGGCTCGTGCTGGGCCAAAATCTTGTTGGGTCGTGTTGGCCTGCATGCTGTCCCGACCCATTCCCACCTCTATGGCTGACTACTTTAAGTCTTTTTTTGGGGTAAATGGAGCAGATAGATAAAGATTCAAGGATTAATTTAAGTCTTTACTACACATTTTTCTTTATTTCTTATGTGTACCGTGTAAGTGATTAAGATTCTATTTTTTTGGATTGAATTAATAAAACTTCAATTTAGTTGGTTTTCTTTCAGAACTTTCACTCATTTCAGCAGGGATGGTTCTTGGCCCATGCAATCACGACGACGGAATAGGGCCCTCGAAATATAAGGGCCCCAAAATATATTTATTTTTAATTATTTGAAGATTAGACAAAAGAAAACATTTGGATCAGTAGTAAAAGTGTAAGAGAAGGAATAATGAGAACATGTTGTTTGAACTTTTGAAAATAGTCGTCATTAGCCAGCTAGAAATACGAAAGTTATACTTCTATCTTTTTTGAACTACAAATGAAGGCCCAATTAAGGAAATTGTACAGGGTCCCCATTATTTGTCCATATTTGCCCCGCCCCTGCATTTCAATTCAATTCAGTACTATTCAATTCATTTTAGTTCAGTTATGTCAAAAAAAACAGAGCCTTGATTAGCAATAAATCTCGCTTTAGTGTGGAAAATTCTATTCATTAGGCTGGGTATGTTATGGATACATAATTTAAATTGATAGTATTAGACAACATCTATACTGATATATTAAAAGGTGTTCCTCAACAAGATAATTGTGCCACGCGGCGCTATCCTTTAGAGTTTTAGCTTCATGTACTCCATGTACAATAAAAAAAAATTAGATTTTGCATGGCATAAGATTTGATCACATGACCTCAAGTTTGTGTACTAATGTCTTAAGCACTAGACCAAGTAATATTTGGTGTTATAATTTCAATGTAAAATACTAATAAATGAGATATATATGTACCCGAGACATAACCGGGTCTAAAAACTAGTTACGTATACATAAATTGATTTTTACATAGTTTCAGTTTGTAACTAGTTGCCGTGATCTAGGGCCTATTCTCTTCGGTATAAAATAGCTGAACTGAACTGAATTAAACTGAACTGAATTGAACTGAAATAAATAGTGATATGTGAGAGTAAAAGTATTGTCCAGAGCTGAACTGAACTGAACTGAATTGAATTGAACTGAACTGAATTGAACTGAATTGAAAATAAGCAGGGGAGAACAAATCTAAGATTCCAAATTCATCACTCTGTCTGTTTCCCCCATTTAGCTTTTGTTACTTTTTTTAAAATTTTGGTTGGATAATGTGCATGAAATATTAAAATGGTGAACCAAATATAGTTAATGTGACTATGTGAGGATAAAGTTGTCATCCTCGACAGTCATTTTTAGTATGAGACAAATTCAAAGAGACAAACCAAATAGAAAATTAAAGATAATATTAAACTTAGAGACTGATGAAGTATTTTAAGACATATTATAGGAGTATTGTTATGACAAAGGGAGCCAGGAGCCTAGCTAGTTTAGTTTTTGGTCACTTGGGTTAATTGGGGGGGATCATCATTCCTAAAACTTAAAAGGTTTGTCCGAAACTCCAAACCAAAGGAACCTAGTGATGTATACATGATTGGTTTTGAGTAGTGCAACACAATTTGTTGCTTACCAAAAAAGAAAAGATTGTTCATGTGGCATTTCCTTATCAAAAATATATTTTATCGATATCTCTTTGTAAAAAGATATACTTTTAAGATCGTGTAAAATCAAATATAAAAATAATATAAAAGAAGTAAAATAATATGATTAAACCAGAAACTAAATACACATTAAAAATTGGTTCAATACGATTTTTTGCACGAAACTACACCAAACCATCTCAAGAACATACTTATATACTAGTATATTAGTATATTAGTACATTACTACATGTTCTGATAAGTTTAAAAGAGGAGCGAGAGAAATATAACATGATTGTATTATGGTATGTTTATTAATGAACAATGATTCCCTCAAAAAAAAAAAATGAACAATGACTATAATATATATAGAAGTACAAAGGGACTTCTAGAAGGAAGCTATCTCTAAATATATTTTATTCCTAATATTAATCTAATACGTGGAAATAAATCATAAGATAATATTCTCAAAGATAATAATATATCTTGAAGATATTAATCATATCTTTAGTATCCTAATATATCTCTTGCACCCTCCCGCAATCATAACGACAGTAACACGAACGTTGTGATTGGGGAAATAAAAAAAAATCAGCAATAGTTGTAGATCAATCGGATGAACTAGAACTTATTTTCATTGAAATCGATACACAAATCTGGTGTTGTCGTCTTCAATATTTTTTGTTTTTCTTGAGCAAATCAAGGAACACCGTTCTTTTCGAACCCTCAAATTTGCAGTATATTTGGAATACCATATTTGTTGACCCCATTAACATCACCTGAACAGGGACGTCATTCTTTTCGAACCCGTCATATGTCAGTTGAGGAACACATTCTAATATTTTAATTGAACGGGAACATCAATCTTTTTGAACCCGCTAAAAATCTTGCTTGTCTCATCGCATAAGGAGAACCAATAAACCCTTGTCTTACAACACAAGGAAAGTCAATAAAACCCCATCTCACGACACATAGAGAGTCGTTTTAAAAAAAATAATTAAACCAATAGTGTTGAGCTTTCTTGTGCGCCACCAAGGAGAAATCCAATCCCAACTCCTAAGGGCCTGTTCTCTTTGGCATAAAACAGCTGAACTGAACTGAACTTATTGGAGCTGAACTGAACTGAACTTATCAGAGCAGAACTGAACTGAACTGAATTGAACTGAATTGAATTGAATTAAAATAAACTGAATGTAATAAATATATAAATAATATTTTAAACAAGAATAATATGAATATTAAATAATAATTATAAAGATAAGTAATAATAATGAATAATAATAATAGTATTTTTAATATTTTTAAATGATAGTTATAAATAAATAATATTAATAATCATAAATTAATAATAATAATTAATGATAATAATGATAATTAATAATAATTATTTTATATTATTTGTATTAATATATTAGTACTTGATGATGATATATAATAACAATAATATCTAAGAAGTAAATTAATATTACTATTTTAATAATTAGATTTAATAAGATAAAAATATTTAGTAATAAAAATAATGATTGGGTTGGACCGCAAAAATTACATCATAAACCGTCTTGACGCGATTTGATTGGTTTATGGGCTAAAAAAAGTGGATTTATTTGTGCTTTGACCTAAATCATGTTCCTCCTAATAATAATAGTAATAATAATGAGTAAAACTATAATAAACAAAATAATATATAGAAACAACAACAACAACAACAACAACAACAACAACAACAACAACAATAATAATAATAATAATAATAATAATAATAATACTTAATAGTAATGATATATATATTTAAATAATAATAATAATAATAATACTTAATAGTAATGATATATATTTAAATAATAATAATAATAATGATCATAATAACGATGATACTACTAATAATAATAATAATAACAGTAATTAGTAAAATAAATTATACCAACATAATAATAATCTTTAACAAAATAACTATAAAAGAATGGAGCTGAACTGAACTGAACTTATTGGAGCTGAACTGAACTGAACTTATAGGAGCTGAACTGAACTGAACTAAATTGAACTGAAAATAAGCTGGGGAGAACAAGCCCTAAGTCCTGACATACTTAGCAATTCATGGGAACGCGTGATGCGTTATGGTTATTGGTTATGCATCACCTTCATCACCCATTCACACAACATATCAATAATTTTTGAGTCAGTAGGTTTTTTTAGTAAAGGTTTTTTTAGTAAAGGTTTTTTTTAGTAAAGGTTTTTTAGTAAGATAATATTTTCAAAGATAATAATATATCCTAAAAATATTAATCATATCTTTAGTATCCTAATATTATATCTCTACCATGTTCTTACCTAGAGGGAGATCCAAGATTTCAAATTTGTTGGTCACTGAATTGCACAAAGATTCATGATATTGTTTCATCCATATTTATCTAATACTTCCTAAAGCACAACAGTATCAATTAATATTTTTAGTCTATTACTTAAAAAATAGGAATAATGCAACCTTTCACTCATTAATTTTTAATAAATTAATTTTTCAATTATTCTTGAATAATACGACCTTTATATCCTATTTGCTTTTAGTGAGTCAAAATGACTTAGAATCGTCTAAAACATCAACTCTTATCATAGAAGTAGGGACATTGAAACAAGGAAAGGGAAAAATGAACGATCTAGGAAACGTGGCTTACAAAACAAACTGATCATCAACAAGTCAAAGCCCATTAAAGCAAATACCCCAAAAGGTTGCATTATTCAAGAATAATTGAAAGGTTATCTTATTAGAAATTAATTGATGAAAGGTTGTATTATTAGAATCAATTCTTGTACGAAGATACAATATATATCAAGAATTATGTATTGAGTTAAATTTAACATCTTTGATAATAACATTCTTTTCATACATTATTTAAAAGATTTGGTCAATCATAATATATGGATTACACAATTAAATTAATCTAGTTATTATAAAATAAAGAGAATCGCTGTATTAGATGTACTTTGGGAAATTTCAATGTTTAAAACCTTAGAATTGGAAATAAAATAGAAAACGAGATGCAAAACTCTATAAATAATACTGAAGAGAAGGAAATAAGAGTCTGAAGAGAGGAAGAGTTTAAGAAAAAGGAAAAAAAAACACAATAATTTAAATAGTTTATGTCATCCATCCCAAATGATGCGTGTAAATAGGAAATCCTCAAGTAAAAGCATATTTTATTTTTGGTAAAATAACAATGTTATGTTTATTTTATTTATTAGTAATAAAATTTATAACATGGTTGGATTTGAAGCTTTGTTAAATCTCCTCACGAGCTCGCAATTTATCTAACCACGAAACATGTGATTGCTTCCATAAAAAAAAAATGTGATTGCAAAATTTATGTGGGATGTCTACAGTCTACAACTCTACAAGACTACGACCAACCTAAATTATTTCGGGACAAAACGTTTTTGATGCGTGAGACCACGTCGATCCAATGATGCACGGATAGAAGTAGTACTACTTTTGTTTTGTTTTTTTATCAATCGCATTATTTTGTGCTTGTATTTTAATGCAATTCTTTGAAATTAAATATTTTTTACTATTTATATGATTTTTTTGACTTTTACTATCTGATAAAATCAAGTTTTTCAAAATAACCACCTTACATGTTCATTTTTTTTAAATAACCACCTTATATGAGTTACATGACCTAAATCTCTTTAAATACATCCAAATGACAAATTTCATCAAGGAAATCGTCTTCAAAAAGGATTTAAAAACAATTTCGTTACCTCCACCTTTATGCATTAGAATATATATGTATATAATTTAAACCTTTGCTTATGAACGATTTCTTGGACAAAATCTCTCAATTGTTATGTATTTAAGGAGATTTAGGTCATATGATCATGTGGTTATTTAAAAAAATTAACTTAAAAAGGAAATTAGTTTTCGAAATAACACAAAAGGTTTAAATAAAAAACGTGTTTTATAAAAGATCTTAATAAAAACGTGTTTTATAAAAGATTTTCATAAAAACGAGTTTTATAAAAGATTTTCATAAAACTGTGTTTTACTAAAACGTGTTTTATAAATTCAGATTTTATAAAATAGATTTTGAAAATAATTTTTAGATAATGAAAGAGTTTGAGATAAAAAGAGAATCTACTGGTTATTCAAAATATAAGATAAACGTTGATTTAAGGAAAACTTATCTTTTTAGAATTAAAGATAAAGAGGAAAAAGGATAAAGTTGTTTTTCTAAAAAGGAAGTTTTATCCCTTAAATTAAGGATTAAAAGATAAAGATAATTTTAAAGGATGGTCATCCAAACCATGTCCTATAAAAGGGTTTTATAATTCACTTTTAGATCTCACGTTTTCAGAGAGAAAAACCGAAAATATTAAAAGCTGAAAACAATTTCCAACGGCACTGAGCATAACACTGTTCGAGTCAGTTTCAAGTACCTATTATACGATTGGTTAATTGTCCTCAAAATTGCTTGACTAAGAAGCACATAATTGAGGATCGTTTTCTTTCTGTAATTTCACCATTATAGAGAGAGTGTCAACACTTAGAGTTAAGTGTTGGGACGGGGGTCACTACTAGGGTTAGCAGTGAGGGAATTCTTATTGTATTAAGAGGTTGATATATTTAGGAGTTAAATAAATAAAAGAGTTTTTGTTTCTTGTGGACATAGATCTCAGAGGTGAGATTGAACCACGTTATATCTTGAGTTTGAGTATTGATTTAATATAGTTTTAGTTTATTATTCGCAAAAAGAACCTATAATACAACTTATTGTATGATTAACACGTCCCTTGGTAATCTTTACGTTTAATACTATAATCTGTTAAGACTTTTATTTTGATTTGGGTTTAAGAAGCTAAGAGAGTACAACATGTTCATTTAAATAATTGTAATACCTTAAGTAGTACCTAAAATATCAGCTTCTTGCTATAAATTTATTTCTTAATTAGTGCCAAAATATATGATTAGTAACTAAAATATCGAATTTAGGGGATATGAATTTTTAATTAGTTTCTAAAATACCGTATTTAGGGGATATGATTTTTTTAATTAGTGCCTAAATATCGGATTTAGGAGATATATTTTTTTTGGCAATTTTATGATGCATAAGTAATTACTTATTAATAGCAATCGATTTCTAAAATTTAGTTGATTTACATTCCATATATAACAGAGAACTTTCTTAAATAGCTTTCCCATTATATGCCTAAAAAAAGTAATGCATAACAGAAATATTTAGAGACAAATACACGTGGCAAAAAATTGTAAAAGGTATTACAAAAGATTGAATCGGCAATTCAATTTGCTCTTGACACATAAGCAAATCCTTATTGCTTTATAGTATTACTAGTTTTTATATGCACGCGATGCGTGCGAAAATACGTAGAAAATTAATTTTTTTTAGGGTATGTAGAAAACTAAATTAATGGTTAATTATATCGAATAAATTAGGGATATTTGAATTGTTGATGGCTTGTTTTGTAATGTCTATTTTTATTTTTTAAATTAATTAGGTTGTTTTTTTTTTTTTAAAATTTTTTTTTTTTAATTAAAGTAAGTAGTTAGAATAGAGATGTAATGAGGGTAAAATGGGGTTTCTAATATTTTGGTGTCCTACTCCTCTTCCCATATAGAATAGAGATATAGATATAGATGTATTGTCAACAATGTTAGCTCGTTCATAGCATAGATTCAAATTAAATAAAAATTAACGTTAATTTTTGAATAAAATTAGATATTGAAATTTAGTTATGTTTTTTCATATTACATCTAATTTTTGTCGAGTAACTTTACTCCATTATTGTCGAGGAAATTTATTCCATTATTGTGGAGGAGATATTGACTAAATTTCGAATCTGATTCACCAAAACTAGAACATCTTATTCGACTAGATAATCCAACATACAATGATTAACGTGATGCACGTAGTGACAGGATGTAAAAAAGAACAGAGAGGATTTTTGGACTTTAGAGATTTTTTTTAGTTGCCCACCCGGTGCACCGGAGTTTTGCTCCGACTACATTTGAGTCTGACTCGGGTGGCACACTTGGTTTTAGTGGGTGAGTTTCCAACAAGAGTAGTTTCTGCATACGGTGAGGCTCGAACTCGACTCTTTTGGGTCGGGGTTTTACTCTCAATTGAGTGTTTCAGGGTTTTGGGGATGTTTTTTTGACGGGAAGAAAATATGTCATTAATAATAAATCAAACGGCACATATAATGATAATTAAAGATCACAAAAATACAGATTAGTAAATTGCAACAATTTTCACAATAGAACCAATTAATTTTAAGCATACTCGAGTACTGCTCCAACTCCACCGCTTCAAGCTTGACGCGAGCAGTGTACTTCGATGTCTTTGCATCTTTTTCCAAGTAAAGACCTTGCTTCACAATTTAATTCTATGATATAATTGTTCCGAGTGACGAATTGCTAGCTGAAAAAGCCTAAACCTTCATGGAAACAGGCCATATTCTAAATTGTTGACACCAAGAAAATAAGAAAACTCATACAAAGATGAGAAACCACGCACCACCAAGAAGGGGGACAAAAACTCTCATAGATGGAGAGAACTGAACAAAAGAAAGTAATAAAGAAGATAATAGCACTAAAATCTAAGAAAAAGGGTCGAACATAGTCTAATTTTTAAGAAATTAGACTATTTTTGGCCAAGAAATCTGAAAACCCTAGAAAGAGAATTGGAGAGGGAGAGAGGAGAGGAGAGGGCTAGAGGATTTTGGGGGTTTTAATTTGACATATTAAGCCTAAAAATGGCTTATAAGTGAATAAAACGAGATAAATAATATCAATATGTGTAATAATGATAAAGTATAAAGTATACAAAGAGTTGAAAAATAATAATGAAAATAGGAAAAATTAAATAATACAAATTTGCTGAGAAATTACATAAAAGTGAGTAATAATGATATTTCTATTATAAATGATATTAGTTTATAATAATGATGAGGTATAACAAGAGTTGACATATGACGATAAAATAGGGGAAATGAAACAAATTTGGTGAAAATGATATAAAAGTGAGTATTCTTGGTAACATGTCTCATCTACTTTGTCCTCTTTTTCCGCCTGCTATGTTATCCACTTTTTTACATTTTGAATCAACATTTTATTTTCTCTCTCACGTTTCAATTTCTCTCTCTTCCTTTTCAATTTCTCTCTTATACTTTTGTACTTCTTCTCCTTGGTCCTCCAATGGAGTAAAATTATAATGGGAGTAATAATCTATACTAATAATATATTAAAGGTGTTCCTAAATAAGGAATGTGCCATGCTATGTGCGCTCCATAAGGGCATTTACTCTATGTAATCCATATACAATAAAAAAAATAGAAATTGCATAGTATAGGGTTTGATCATGTGACTTCAATAGTATATACTAAAATATATATTAACTACTAGACCAAGTGATATTTAATGTTACTATTTTAAAGTATAATAAAATGAAAAGTTGTCTTACCCGAGTCACAACCCGTGCCTAATAACTAGTTAAAAATTAATTGTTAATTAGTGTGAAAGTAATTGTTGAATAAAATCAGTTAATGAAATTTAGTTATGTTTTTCTTGTTAGAACAGTAGAACTCCTATTTTTGACCAGTAATTTCACTCCATTATTGTCGAGGGAAATATTGACTAAATTTCGAGTCTGATTCACCAAAACCAGACCATCTTATTTGACTAGATAATCCAACAGTGTTCAACGTGATAAACGTAGTTACAGCAGGTAATAAGGATGCATGCATGCAGGATGCAGCCACTGATAATTTTCCTCAATTATTGTACGTGTATTCAATCAGCAAAAAATAATCTCCTATTCTAACAATCAAAATTCTTATGTAATATCCCATGTCATAATATTAATCATAGTAATAAATATCTTTATTATTCAAAAAAGGAATATAAAACAAATAAAAAGACCAATTCCTCAATCTCTAAACTATTATTACATTCCAAATGTAAGCTGAAATTAAACAAGTTGAGATATACCATGACTTTTATAAGTTAAATCGTTATTGATTTTGGCCATCTCAACTATAAAAACCCCATTATTATATCACTTTTAATACACAACATCTAAAACACATTACATAAGCTACTTAAAAAAGAATAAAGCTCAAAATGGAAAATTGTATAGCAACATTGGTCATGACTGCTTTCTGCATGGCCGTTGCTATGAATTTTATGTTTCATGTAACCATTGCCTCTGATCCTGCACTCCTTCAAGATTTTTGTATCGGTGTAAATGATCCTAATTCTGCAGGTTCAACATATTTTTCATCGATCAATCTTTTTTTCCTTTGATTATGTTTAATTTATTGGCTACATATTTGATACTCCCTCCATCACAAAATATATATAGTTCCCATTTTCATTTTGAGTGTCTCAAAATATAGTTTTCATTTTCATATTTAATTAGTTCCACATTTTTTCGTAATTTGTCTAGAAAAATCATGTCCCATCATTTATTTGCTTCTTGAATTTTGTTTTTTCCTTTGTTTATTCAACCAAAATGTTATAATTAATATTCTTTCACCGATTATTCTCCATTCTCTCTCCTAAAATCATCTTTTCCCATACAACATTTATTTAAATAAACAAAAAATCTATACTATCCTCTTATATTCTACTTGCATAAATTACCATGAAAAAAGAAAAATAGAAACTATATTTTGAAACGGAGGAAGTACTACTTAAAACTCTTATTATTGTTAGTGATTTGTTTTCCTGTATATATTTTTGCACTGTTTGTGAATGGAAACCTTTGCAAGAACCCAAAAGAAGTGACAATAGATGATTTCTTGTACAAAGGGTTTAATATACCTGCAGATACAAACAACACTCAAGGAGCAAGTGCCACAATAGTGGATATTACTCGATTTCCTGCAGTTAACACACAAGGAGTCTCCATGGCTCGTGTGGACTTTGCGCCATATGGACTAAACACCCCTCATTTGCATCCTCGTGGCTCAGAGGTTTTCGCAGTGATGGAAGGGATTATGTATGCTGGTTTTGTGACCACCGATTATAAGCTCTATGATACAATTATAAAAAAGGGTGATATTATTGTGTTTCCGCAAGGTCTAATTCATTTCCAACTTAATCTTGGGAAGACAGATGCTTTAGCAATTGCCTCATTTGGGAGCCAAAATCCAGGGAGGATTAATATTGCTGATAGTGTGTTTGGTACTACTCCACGTGTTCTAGATGATGTTCTTACCAAAGGATTTCAGGTTGATGAGTTGTTGGTCAAGCAACTTCGTTCTCAGTTTTCTACTAACAACATATCAACAAGCACTGGAAGGTCATTTTTGAAATTGTTATCCGAAACTTATTGATATCTACATACTAATCTTGTATGTATGAGGTCAAAAACATAGATGGATTGATTTGCAACGATTTATGTATCTCGTGTGATCTTTTGTTTAGAATTTTCATGGTTTAATAAGTTGATGGTTTGGCTTGAAATCTAGTGTGTTTTAATGCTTGTAAAGATGTTTGTAATAATGATCATGAGATACTTTTCGAGTGCTTACTTTGGTTCATGAACTTATGTTGAATATACCTTAGCTTAGTGTTGTTTATTATCATTACTCATGATCAATAATTGACCAATCTTATTAGTTTTGAGCTTATTTTGAATGAATTTATTAAGTCCCTTACTCCCTTACTAATTGTACTAATAATATAAACTTACTGAAACTTATCAGAGTTATGAATTGAACTTGAGTAATCTTCACTAGCGGAAAAAAACTCTTTTGCTACATTACAAACGCTACGGTTTTAATAAAAAGGAAGCATTTGGAATTATAAAAATAACGAAATTGAAAAAAACGTAAAATGAGTCAAATGCTAGTGGAAAAAAGCCCATCTGATGTGCTCAAAACCCGGCTTACGGATGCGATTTTGGTCTGCATTAGGTGGGCTCGCAGCATATCTCATTTATTTACTGACCCTGTCCAAAACCGGATCAGTAAATGATTTACTGATGCAGTTCTTAAGGAAAACCGCATCAGTTGATGTGATTATCTTATGCGATTTTCTTTAAGGACCGCATCAGTTATGGGACTCATGAAATAAATAAAAAAAAAACCCCGAAGCGCCACAAGCAAGATGAACCAAAACTAACTAAATTACAAAAATTTCGCAAACTAAATTACAAAACATTGAGAGAAACTAAATTAAAGAATAGCAAATATTATACAAACTGATTAAAGACGAAAAATTGGAAACTAAATATTATATGAAATGATTATACAAACTAATCGGTAACGAAACCAACACTAGTTCTATACATAATAGCGAAATCAAAATGAAAATTAAATAGTTAAACTATACATAAAATTAAAAATGTTGAACAATATATAGAGAAAGCTTTAGTTTTTTTTTTGAATAGTAAAATTAATTCATTAATAAAAAAAGTCATACGACATCTACATAAGCAATCGAATCAAACAAATACATAAGTTGAATCAAACAAAAATTTCCTTCATAAAAACTACGATCGTCAAACAAATCTTGCAATGTGGAACATCTCCCGCTTATATCGCTGGAAAATATAGCCTTGTTGGAGAGACAATCTAACGATCCCTTGTAGTTGTGAGGATGATTTTCGTCGGATTCATCTGACCGTATTCGAAAAATTGATAACATTTGTGATCCCGCATAATTCTTCACCAACAAAATAATTTCACGGCAATCCACTAGATCTAGTATCCCGGATTGTAACCTGTAGAAATTCCCCCTCTAAAAGAGGAGAAAAACCCTGTCTTTCGAAGGAGATCGAAAAAACTTTTCTTACGAAGAAGATCGAAAACCCTGTCTTTCGAGGGAGAAATCGTTATTGGAAACCTAAAAACAAATAAAAAAGCAAAGGTGGGGGCTTTCCAACGGTAAAAACCGATGGAAGCCCCTTTAAAAATCAACAATGGAGGCTAGGGTTTTTGAAAGTAGAGAGGAGAGAGGGGAGAGAGAAAAAAAGAAAAAAGTAGGCTATGAGAAAGCTTTAGTTATGGTAGTTAAATTTTGTGATTTGGGGTAATTAATTTGATATAGAGAAAGTTTTGTTTTTGAATATTTGCAAAGATGACATCATAAATCAATGTTTTAGCACAAAAACTCGCTGAGATGATATAGTTATAACTTCCACGATTTTTTCACCAAATACCTCCGACAAATTATTAGTTTATTCACCAAATACTATTATTGTTTGAAAAATTCACTATATACAATCGGTTATTAGAAAAAAATGTAAATAATGCCCTTAATGATTAATAGAAATTAATTATGTTAGCTCTTAAACAATCTAATTAATACCTAACTAGTTAACCCTAATTATAACTAACACTAGTACAGAAAAGGCAATTTGCGTCGGATGTGAGACGCCTATTTGCGTCGGACTCCGGTACGACGCCAAAGGCCTCGACGCAAATAACCAAAAATGATCTGCGTCGTATGCGGAAACGACGCAGATGGTTGAGCTATTTGCGTCGCACATTTATACGGTGCGACACAGATGGCTCTCCCCAGCCCACTTCAAAGGGTAATGTGCGTCGCACATCGCCTCGGGTGCGACGCAGATGAGTGATTTGCGTCGCACCTTGGGCTACATGCGACGCAAATTGCATTTTTTTTTAAATTTTTTTTTTTATTAAAAAAACTAACGAATGCAGGAAAAGGAATGCAGGACATCCATTTAGAATGATACTCCAAAAATGGTGATATAATTGACGTCGTATCATTGTTTTTGTTGTTTGATTTTGTTACCAATTCTCCTGCTGCAGATGTACTTACATTGCGTTGTCCTTGACATCCTCTGTCGCCAAAAAAATAAAAAAAGAACGAACGAAGTACAAGGAAAGTTTCTATATAATTTGGCAAATGGCAATCAGAAATGGAGAAGATAAAATTACAAACTAACATCAACAGCCTCTAGATCTATAATTTCAAGAAAAAAAAAATATTACCATTACAATTAACATCAGATCTATAACTAAAACATACAAAAAAAATAAGAAATTCTAACCCTAACCAGAAGATGAAGGGGAGATAAAATTACAAGTAAAAATAAAAAAAACGCAATCCAGATCTTCAATTTCTTGTAATTTCATAGCAATCCATATCTTCACCTCAAACGCAACAACAAGATTTCGAGAAGAACCAGATCTGAAAACGAGAAAAGATTAAGAATCAAAATTCAAAGTTCATAGGAAAATACCATCCCTTTACTGAAAATTTCAGATCTGAAAACGAGAGAAGGTAAATGCCATAAAAATAAACAAAAAAATTAGATAAAAAGAAAAATAAAGAAAAAGAAAGAATACCTTCGACTCCCTTGATCTGTAAACGAAACCTTCGACTCCCTTGATCTGTAAACGAAACCTTCGACGAATGAAACGAAACCTTCGACGAATGAAACGAAAAAGAAAGAATACCTTCGACTCCCTTGATCTGTAAACGAATTTCGACGAACGAATTTCCAAGCGAAACGAAGTGAAATGAACGAATATCAAACAAATATCAAAGCGAAACGAAGTTAAATTTCAGCGAGTGAAAGAGAGGGAGAGAGAGAGAGGGAGAAGGGGGGGAGAGAGAGGGAGAGGGGGAGAGAGAGAGACGCGGCGAGTGAAAGAGAGAGAGAGGAGTTGGAGAGAGAGGCTGCTGATGAGAGAATTAGGGTTGGATCTGAGGAGGAGCAAGTATAACATGCGTATAGTTGGATTGGGCTTTTAATGTGCGTCGCACAATGGGTCGGACGACGCGCATAGCTTCTGTTATGTGCGTCGCACCATGGGCTTCATGCGACGCACATAGTTATTTTGCGTCACACGTTAGTTAGATACGACGCACATAGGTTGTCTTTTGCGACATTTCCTTACAGCATGCGACGCAAATAGGTTTTTTGCGTCACTTCCGTGTCTGTGCGACGCAAATCAGGGGACGCAAATCGTCCTTTTTCTACTAGTGTAATTTCTAATGTTTTCTCTCCCCCTTTCTTCTCTTCGCTTCCGTTTCTATATTTTCTCCATGAAAGCCTTGGTCACCACCATGGCGGGCTAGCCACTACCAACACTACCCAAGCCTAGTTGACTAGCAAATCAGTGACAACTTGCTATCGTACGTCGCCTCCTACCATCACCACTTGCAGTTCCTCTCTTTTTCCCCTCTTTCCTTCATTGGCTGTTCAACTGTCGTAAATCGTCGTCTCATAGCTTCATACCCTCTTTCATGTGGCACTCTGCCAATCGTCTCTCCCATCTTCTTTTTGCCTCCCGCAAACCTCCGCACAACACTGCGCGGTAGTCCGCATGCGACTACCTTCTCAACTGTGTGTCTGTGTCGTCGACTATGCCACATCTTGCGCAACTGTAGTGCAACCTTCTTCATCGCATGCAAAGTCCGACATTCCTCCTTGTTCCCTGTCTTTCCTTCTTTGGCTCTTCGAACTCCGTTTGCAAGATGTAGGGATTTTGAACTTAAAAAATAAATAAAGCATATTGTATGTTTCAAATTATATCTAGGGCTTTGAAAATTTGAGGTTTGCAAGGTTTGAGATGGGGTTCGTAAAAGCGTATGAAGGCTTTGAAGATGAAGAACACATATCAACAATAGAGGAGAGAAAAAAGAATTTTTTTTTTCTCCGGCGGCTCTTGGGCTGGTTTCAAAGATTTTTGGGTGGTTTAGGACCGGTTTTGGTGACAATTATCAACATTTTTTTTCGATTTCTCTAATGAGTTACGCGAGTTACCAGTGCTAGGGAAGGGAAAGGTGGTGGTTTCCGATGGGTATGATGGGGAGGGGGGGGTCTTTGGTGGGTGGGTATGTTAAATTGGTGGTTTGTATCACTACTACTGCTGATCCATACCAGCAATGCTACTGCAGTCACATATTTTTCATATGGTGATAGTGGAACCCGTCACTATTAGGGATGATAATAGGACGGGTCTGGGTTGGGTCCACCTGGATCAGTTTATTTTTTACAGACCAAGACCCGTCCCAGATTCGTTGGGTCTATATTTTTTGACCCAAACCCAGATATGTTGGATCTAGCGGGTCCACGAGTTTTGATTGGGTCATAAATGAGTCCTTAATTTTAAATTTTCATCACATTTTTAAATATATGTAATTAAAATTTTTTGCCTTAATATATATAGGTCTTGCATCCTTGGTTAAAGCATTATCGAAACAAAATTTAAAAAAATTAAGTCATAAAATCTAAAAATGTTACAAGTTACAAGTCTTAGATAGAGTTACAACACTAACAAGTTCACAAAATCAAAACTCATATAACCTTAAAGTTTAGGTAAAAAAAATTCTAATATGGAAATTGGTCTGCGGGTCAGATCTGGGTCTATCATATGTTGACCCGGATCTGACTCATGCTCCCCGAGACTCAGACCCGACCCAAACTTGCTGGGTCTAAAATTTGTGGACCCTTATAAATGGGTCGGGTCCAGGACCCATTGCCATCTCTAATCACTATCTATTTTTTGGCTGATCCTTTGTTGTCTGGTACAACTTATAGCAGTAGGACAATTTTGTTATTTTATACATCTTAGCACTAAGGTAAACATGCATGCTTTGTATATATAGGTAGCAAGGCTACTTAGAGCCGTTAACGCATGGTAAGAAAACAAACACAGAAATCTATACAAATATATTAAAAGGCGTGCGAAAACAAGAAACTGTGCCATGTGGCGCTCTATCTAGGGAGTTTCAGATCATCTAATCCATGTACAATAAAAAATTAAGAAATTGCATAATATAGGGTTTGATCCCGAGACCTCAAGTACATATACTAAAGTTCTAACCACTAGACTAAGTTTTATTTTGTGTTATTATCATAAAGTGTTATATTAATAAATGAAATTTTTTCTTACCCGGAACATAGCCCGGGCCTAATAACTAGTTCTAATACAAAACCTCCTATGATCAACTTGATAGAGAGAAAACCAATCATTGATAGTTTGAACTTCTCTTTAGTATGTGAGGGGAGTTGGCTAGTGGTGGTGGTCGGGGTGGAAGGAGAAATGAAAATGAGAGAGAAGAGTAGGAAAGAGGGAGAGAGAAAACATTACTTAAAAATTACTTTTAATAAATAATTATTAATCGGTAAGGTTACTTACGGGGTTTAAGGAAAAATAAATAAATTTCTCTTGAAAACTAATGAAGTTGACTTCCATTAGTCATTAAGGGTATTGTGTATATTTTTTCAAAACTCGAGTGTATATGGTCAATTTTTTAATAAGTACTATTAAGTTGTAATATGAATATCTATTACTTTTGAAATGGAACTTCTTTGAAGGTTTTTTTTTTTAATGTATTGCTCATTGAATTGTATTGCGAATTTAGGGTGGTGTGAACAACCATCGGCAAATTCCTAGATTCGCCAGCGAGTACAATACCAAGAACGAAAGATATTTTACGCAAAAAGTCAATGGTTTTTCGGAATCATTGATATAAAAAAAATAGTATTTGGGAGCCTTTAATTTTCGAGGCCTTGTGTGGTCGCCTATGTCGCACATGCTCAGGACTTAGTGTTGTCCTTGTCCATAGTGATTCATGTGAATGAGGTAAGTTTTACGTTCGAAAGAAAAAGAAGTGAGGAGTTGGAGGAGAGGGAAACTGAGGAGGAAGTATGTTGACGTCATTGCTATGATAACTAGAAGTTTTTCGGGAGGAGATCGAAAGTGAGAGGAGAAGACGAGTTACAACTAAGTTATGGTCTAACTATAACATACACACAAGAAGATTAACTTCTATCTCTAATATAATCTTCTCCCACTAAGGGTGCGTTCTCTTCACCTTAATAAACTAAATTTCAAGTTCAATAAGTTCAGTTCAATTCAGATAAGTTTTGGTCAGTTCAGATAAGTTTCAATCAGGTCCAATCAGGACACACTATAAGAAAAAGCTTCAATTACGACCACACGCGTTTCTAGTCGTAAATAATGAGCATTTACGATTAGATATGCTAACTGGACGTAAATAGAAGAAATTAATACGACGAGACATAATTCTGGTCGTAAAATGCTCATTATTTACAACCACATCGATTTCTCGTCGTAAATAACGAGCATTTACGACCAGGTCTAGTAAACTGGTCGTAAATATAAGAATTTTGTGTGACGAGGCGGAAATCTGGTCGTAAATATCAAGATATTAAAATTTGGCCCAAAATAAAAGCGAGATTCTTTCCCCGGTTCTATTTCATTTTTTTAGTTAGCATCACTACATTAGAGCATTAAATGATTTCCACCAAAACATTTTGCCCAACCACTCGAATTCAATGAATCATCCAGATTTCATCAACTACCAGTACCCTATATTTACCTTTAACCATTCATCTTCCCCAATTTTCGTCATGAACCCTAGATCTTATCATTAGACACGTCCCTCACTTTCTCTCTCATCACTCAAGCTATGTTTAGTTCACTTTATTTTTGCTTATTTCAGATCTAATCAGATCAGAACAGATCAGATCAGAACAGATCAGATCAGATCAGTCAGTTTTAAAAACTCATTATTATTATTAAATATTTTTCATTACATATTAGTAAAAATTATAATAATTGAATATTAATAAAGTACTCATTGAGACGAATCAAACAAGATCCCACATTACTATATTTTTTCTTATAGATTGAGAAAAATCTAAATTATAAGATCTTGTAATTAGATCGATTCAGAAAAAATAAGTTCAGATCAGATCTGATCAGAAAAAATAAGTTCAGATCAGATCAGATAAGTTCAGATCAGAAAATTTCGATTAGGTGAACTAAACATAGCCTCAATCTCTATTTTCTTTGGACTCTCGTCTGTCGATTCACCTCTCTCACATCTCAAATTCTCTCTTACTTCTCAATTTCTCTCTCACCTCTCAATTTCTAGATCGTACCCTTTGAAAACTAAATCGCTCTACTTCATAGTCCAATCTCTCACAACCCTCGAACCCTTATAAACCAGAATTTGTCCTCTTGGTTCCCAGATCTATCATTCGAATTTCAGTGCAGAATGTCAGATCTATCGACCTTCAACTCGGAAATGATTTATATCAACACCAACCCTCTAATGGAGGCAGCTTTTGCAGCAACAGCCGAGAGGATTTTGGAGGATAGGGAGGATGTCAATCGCGATGGAACTCCACTGAGTTCATGAGGTTTTGTTGATTATGTTCTTGATTATGTTGCCTAGTTTAGGTTGATTATGGTGCTTCGATTATGCTGAATTCGTTCACCTATTTTTAGATCTACTTGAAATTGAGATTATTTCGATTTTTGGAGTGCAATTTTCATTTTCTAGGGTAGATTTTTCGATTTTTGGGGTGGGGGGGGGGGTTTATGGTTAGGTGAGGGTGGCGATTGGTTGCTTGTTTGCTGGCGGTGCTGGTGGCGGGGATTTTGGAGTTCGGAGTTGCGGGTTTTGGTTGGGTTGGGAGTCTGGGTTGGGCTGGGGTTGTTGCGGGTTTGATGGGTTCAGGCGGGGTTTTCTTTTCCATTTTTGTTTTGGGTTTGGGAGGGTTTTGGTTCGAGGGTGATAGCGACGGTGGTAGGGTGTTGGTGGCTGATACGTGTCGTTTACAGTATACAAATTAATAATTTATAATACTTATCTTAGTCCTTAAAAAATATTAACAACTAGTAAAAGGGTAAGAAAGGGTCGATCCCACGAGAAGATTATTAAAATTCCTAACTCTCAAAGCTTAACTAAAACAAAAATAAACTATTATGCACATAAAGAATATGACAACTAATATATACATTATTTACATAGATTGGGGGTTTTGGAATCATGCTAGAGTACCTAATAATCTCTAAATCAAACAACTAATAACTAATGTAAATATGTACAAGTGACAAACAAGCAAGCCAACATAACGGTTCGATCATAGATTAATTAGATAATTAACAGTTTGTTTAATACTTATAATCTAGTTCCATTTAATACTCGACTTAGTAATTAGGTTGGTGAATCATCGCCGCGATCAATTCTTGTCTTGCTCACTAGAAAACTAGATCTTACTAAGACAAATACTACCCTAACAAACTTGTTTTATTAGACCAATTCATATACTTAGTAAAATTAAGGTGAGCCGCTCACTCTAATTATATTAAGTCGTTAACTCTAAATAACCATTAAACGCCGCGCCTAATGACTACTTAGCATAATTTAATTACTCTCTAATTGTAACCGTGCGCACAATCACAAGCAAAGAGGTTAAGTTTATATTAAGAACACGACAATATGAATTGAATAATTACTAAATCAACTATTAAATCATGACTAACGCCGCGTTCAATCATGTGAATAAAAGTATAAGAACATCAAAACAACTGAAAACTATATCTAAAATTAAGAAGTCATGAACACAAGAACAATTAAAAACTAATTAATTGAAAGTAAGATGGGAAAAACTCATATATTGGAGTTCCGCCGACGCAGCCGCTGCCTTCGATTTCACCCACAAAGAACGATCGTCCACCTTCATAGGCCTTCAACGCCAAAGTCATCAATCGAACTCGGACCATCTCCAGTATCTCACAAAACCCTTACATTGTGTATACTTGTGTGTCCCTCTTTCGGTAGATATTAGGGTCTTTTATATCCAATTGAGAAATCCCCACTTATTAATTTTTGGGAAATTACTTGTCAAGAAGAAATAAACAATTGATTTTGATTCCCTAAATTAAGCTCTTGAATCCGCTATAGAATATTGAATTGAAGGGAATAATTTCCCTTTCCATTACTGTACAGATCGTGGGATTGAGAAATAGGAAATTTCTTATTTTCTCTTTCACTGCTCACTGATGAAGGAAATGAGGAGGTAGAAAATATGGGTCTGCTTTGCACTTTGCTTCTTTTCTTTTTACACAAGCTTACGTGAGCTTCTGTTGCATTTTCTTGTTCTATTTTTTTTTCTTTTCTTAGCAATCCACTTAAGATGGCTTCTTTGTAGTATACTTGTTATGAAGTATTTTTCTTCTTCTTTTATTCTTGTTGACTTTCTTTCGCAAAGTCAACTTGTGAGTACCTATAATAAAAATAATACACTGTTTAAGATAATTGTTAAATAAAATAAATTAAGAACATTTTTTTTTTGAGGGGAAAAGTGAGCAGTAGATTAAATTAAATCAAGTTCCATCAAAGTAGAAATACTTTGGGGAAAAGAACCAAACCATACAAGTTCAGAATTGCGCTCACAGCTCCAACGAGCTAACAGATGGGCCACAGCATTGCCCGCTCGTTTTACATGGGAAAAAGAAACAACATCAAAATTTAAACATAACTTCTTAATGTCATTAAAAATATGATAAAGAGGAGAGGCACCAGCAGCTTGCCTCTTCACAGCCCCTATCACCATCAACGCATCACCTTCAAAAATCACTCGGTCATAGCCATACCGAAGAGATAACTCGACAGCGTACAAAGCTGCCATGGCTTCAGCAGTGGTCGAATCCCATTGCGCTACCGTCCGCCGTACACCCATCATCCTCACACAGCCATTAGATCCCCGAAACACCACACCCAGCCCCACCTCGCCATTTGGATTAATATGCGCGTCGAAATTCACCTTCAAAACACCCGCAGGAGGTTTGGTCCAAGTGGAATTCGAGCCCGGCAGCCCGCCCAGTGGCCGGAACACACTCGACGCATAGGAGCAGTAATCGGCGACAAGCTTTACAAAGCTCCCAGCCACCGAAGATGCATCAAGGATTTTGTTTTCAAAAATTTGTTGGTTCCTACAATACCACACAGCCCACAACATTGCACAAATCGAGCAAAACTCATCACAGGAGCAGTGCTCTTTCAACCACGAAAAGGCCACATCAAAGGAGGAGTGAGGGAGATTATCAAGAAGGTGCCGAAAAGGACTTACCTGCCACACCGAATTCGCATGCTTACACTGGAAGAGAGCATGAAAAATAGTTTCACAAGGGTCATCACAAATCGGACACGTAGCCATCTCCCTTACATGTCGACTATGAAGTCTTTCCATTACCCCCAAGCTGCCCTTGCAGGCACGCCAAAGAAAGTGGATGAGTTTTGGCGGGCCATGCACACGCCACACATCACGCCACAAGGGTACCTCACGTTCTCCGAACTGCAGTCTCCAAGCCCGTAGATGACCCAATTTTCCCAACCAGTAGCATGACTTGACCGAAAAGAAGCCATTCCGGGACGGCCACCAATATCTATGATCATGTGGCCAAAACCGAGATAAGGGGATATTAAGAACAGCACCCCACTCTTCTTCGATAAAAGTACTATGAACCACATCAACATTCCACCCCCCTCTAGCAAAATCAATCAACTCACATACCCGTAACTGCATGTTGCTATCAACCTTAGGAGTAGGAACAACCGCAGCCCCCTCCCCTATCATCCACACCTCCTCCCACACCCTAATGCTCTCCCCATTACCCACACACCACTTTAGGCCTTCTAATAACAGTGATTTAGAACCCCAGATACTCCTCCACGTGAAACTTGGGTTATAACCCCGACGGGCCTCTAAGAAATCCACATCTTTGTAGTATCGGGCTTGCAACACCATATGAAGGAAAGAGGAGTTATCTTGACAAAGTCGCCATGCTTGTTTTGCTAGTAACGCCTGATTAAAACAGTGCAAATCGCGGAAGCCCAGCCCACCCATCGACTTTGGAAGGCACAATGCGTCCCAACTATGCCAATGCATTTTCCTCTCAACCCCGTTCGACCCCCACCAAAACCGTGCCAATAATGAGTGGATCTCATCAACAAGTCCGCTCGGAAGACAAAACACACTCATCATGTATATTGGTATGGCTTGAGCCACCGATTTAATCAAGAGCTCTTTACCTGGACGAGAAAGTAATTTCTCCTTCCAACCCTGTAGCTTTTTCCAAATACGCTCCTTGATACAAGCAAACGTAACTTTTTTCGATCTTCCAATGACGGTGGGGAGACCCAAATATTTCTCCTGCCGATCAACCTCCTGCACACCCAACACACTCACAATAGCATTACGACGATCAGACTCCACACATTTACTAAAAACTACCTCCGTTTTGCTTAGATTAACTTTCTGTCCCGATGCTCTTTCGTATTTACTGATAATATCAGCCACCACAGAACATTCTTGCACGGAAGCTTTAGTAAACAATATGCTATCATCGGCAAAGAAAAGATGAGACACCAAGGGAGCTCCTCTGCAAATTTTAGCACCATGGATCTTTTTCTCGATCGCTGCTTTAGATAGAAGGGTAGAGAAAGCATCAGCACACAGCAGAAATAAATATGGAGAGATAGGATCACCTTGACGGAGACCCCTAGCTGGCACAAGTGACCCCTCCACCACCCCATTCACCTTGAAAGTGAACGAAACACTAGACAAACATGCCATAATCTTAGAAATCCACTCAGAACAGAAACCCATCTTCCCCATCACTCTCTCCAAAAAACACCACTCCACTCGATCATAGGCCTTGCTCATATCCAGCTTCAAGGCACACACACCATCCCCACGAACATCAGTGCGCTTCATCGCATGGAAAATCTCAAAAGCAACAAGCGCATTATCAGTAATTAAACGACGGGGAACAAAAGCACTCTCGTTCGGGGAAATGATAGATGGGAGTAATACTTTCAGACGGTTAGCCAACGTTTTAGACAAAATTTTATACAGTACCGTACATAAACTGATTGGCCTAAAATTCTTCATACTCCTCGGGTTTTCACATTTCGGAATCAGAACAATGCACGTTCTATTCAAATCAGACAAATTCACCCCACCACGCCACCAGTCTTGGACAAATAAAGTAATATCTGCCCCCATTATATGCCAAAATTTCTGAAAAAATAAAGCATGAAGACCATCAATACCTGGTGCTTTATTAGGGTGCATCGCAAAGAGAGCCTCACGAACCTCCTCTCCAGTAGGAGGAGACACCAAACAATCATTCATCTCATCAGACACACAAGGAGCCAGCCCCTCAACTGCCTCATCCATAGCCGCAGGGCTGTCAGATGCAAATAATCCCGCGAAGTACTGGTGCACAATGTCACAAATCTCCTCTCTACCTTTTTTCCACACTCCATTCTCATCAAGCAACCCATTTATAGAATTTCGTCGCTTACGTTGGCTAGCCTTATGGTGAAAATACTTGGTATTTTTGTCCCCATCCCGGAGTTCATTTGCACGCGCTCTAGCATGCCAATATGATTCCTCAAGACGATGAATATCATCAAGATCCGAAGCCACGGCATTGCAGCGCTCTAAAATCATAGCATCTGGACTACATTGCTGCAACTCATTGAGCCGAGAAAGAGCTCGTTTTTTCCTCTTCTTCAAATCACCAAAAGTTTTTGAAGCCCATGAAGATAACTGGTTGGACACCCCCTCCAACCGCACCGAAATTTCCTCACCCCCCGACGCACACCAAGCCTCCTCCCCCACCTTACCACACTCCTCCCGAGATAGCCACATAGCCTCGAATTTAAACAACTTATTCCCCCGACGAAAGACATCATTAATCCCCGTACGCAGCAATAGTGGTGCATGATCAGAGCGATACCGTGGAAGATGAAGCATCTCCCAAGAAGGGAATAAAGTACACCAGTCTTCATCTGCTAACATACGATCCAATCTTTCCCGAATCAACGTAGAAGGTGAATTCCCCCTCTGCCAAGTAAACCTGCAACCCTTAAAACCCAAATCTTTCACCCCACAATCGTCAATAACCTCCCTGAAGGCATCCATCAAGCGCTCACTACGCGGAACCCCACCCTCTTTTTCCTCCATACTCACAATTTCATTAAAGTCACCAAATAACAGCAGAGGAAGATTGCACTGAAGTCGTAGATTTCGCAACAACTGCCAAGTCAAATGCTTATTGCCCGTCTCAGGCCAACCATAAATCCCCACAGCATCCCAGCTCGGATTTTTTTGCTCATCTAACACAACAGCATGTACATGGTGAGCAGAGAAAGACAAGACTGAAACATCTACATCACGCCACCACAAGCCAATACCCCCCGAATGACCATTACTGCTCAAACACAACCCATCTCAAAAACCACACCTGTTACGAATTTTTTCTAACACAGTCATATCCACCATTGTCTCCATCAGAAAGACAATATTCGGCCTCTCCCTCCAACAAAGAGAGTGGAGAGCACTAACTGTCCAAGGGTTGGCCAGACCCTGACAGTTCCAGCTTAAAAGTTTCATTGTCCTTCACGGGGTTGGGCCGCCCCAACCTCCGCTACTTGGATCACTGCCTGATCCTGGCTACCAACAGTCCTCAATTTCTTAAAATTACCATCCGTAACAGTCACATCACAGTCATGCAAGGGATTCATATCACCAGTTCTTTTACCATTATTATTTATGACAGATACATCAAAGTCCGCATAGCAAAAATCAGATGAAAAATAAGAAGTGTCCATAGGAGAGGGTGAAACAGACATAGGAGCATCACGTGCCTTCGAGAAGATAACTTTTTTCTTACCTTTCACTTTTTTGGGGAGGTGTGAGTCAACCCCCACATTGAAGCAAGGAACCGCCAAAGATTGATGAGCACCATTATGACCCTCCACATTTGTTGCCACATCACCAGACATCCTACCAACTAACCATCCCAGACTGCAGTAAAGACATCAAACTCCCTCCAACATCACAGTTGACTTCCCCCCCCACTTGGTCCCCCACACGTAATTGTGGACCCCCCACTGTCTCCTCAGACTCCACGCCCTTCCCTTCTATTAAGCACACGTTGTCTCCCCCTATTGGTCCCTTCAATGAGTCACACCCACCAACAACACGTCCCATTCCAAGCTCCAATTCCCCATACTCATGCATCCCATTAATGAGCCCCTCCCTACTGGCCAGCTTTGAGAACCCCTCCCCCTTGGCATTTCCTTCATCTTCCACAGGTAGTGGCTTGGAAATAGGAGGATCCTCCCCCTCCCCCTTATCTTTTGCGACAAACAAAACTCTTTTCCGAGCCTTAATAGCCAGAGCTTCTTCTTTATGCTTACTCCTGCCTTTGTGAGGGGATGCTTTCAACCAAACACCCCATCCCATCTCTAAATCACACTCCTCCGGCAGATCAGCGCGACAATCTTTGTCGTTGTGCCCTAAAACCCCACACCGGAAGCAAAAAAATGGCAACCGCTCATACTTGTATTCAATGGTTGTTAGCACCCCATCCTTGCGTCGAATACGCTGTTTTCTACGCAACGGTTTGTAAACATTCAACAATATCTTAACACGGCAGAAGCGTTCTAATCCAAAATCATCCAAATCCACCTCCAAAACCTCACCAAGGCATGATGCAATAGCTTTCACCTCTTCCGCCGCTCGGCAATTGAATGGGAGATTATACAGGCGAACCCAGAAGGGAGATGAATCAAGCACAACCTGTGAAGGTTGCTCATCACCCACAATTTCATTCAACACCAACAACTTCTGATCAAAACTCCACGGTCGTCCAGCCAAAATTTTCTCTTTGTCCTTCCAGTGAAAGAATTGAAAGACAAAGGTGTTTGAGTCAATCGCCCGCACCACTAAGTTACGATGTAACGCCCATATCTGAGACATCGTTCGTTGTAATGCATCCAGATTCACAGCACGTTCCGAAATAACTTTCCCGACAAGCATAAGAGAAGTTTTAAGTCTCGCATCGCCGGATTTCACAGTCCCAAGGTCCACAATTTCATTCTCCTCGTCCTCAATGTTAAGTTTCGCACACTGCTCTATCAATTCCGCCGCCATCTTTACCACCCGAAACCGGCCACAACTAGGCGGCGACGCTGGCCAGACTCGCTGGGTTTTTTGCCCTAACTCAGAGAGAGAAGGGGACTCCTCACTGTGTTCAACAAATAAATTAAGAACATAAATAACCCATTAATAATAAAAGTCAATGAATATTATAAAATAACACATAGAAGATAATTATAAAACTAATTTTAGGGACCAAAAATATAGAGATATATGCACTTATCAGTGGCTGGGATTTTGGTGGTTGTGTTGGGGGCTGGGCAGTGGTGGGGTGTTTTGGGATGCTGTTATTGTTTTGTTGTCTTCCAGATTTTGTTCTAATTTTTTTTTTTTTAATTTTGCAGATGAAGATGAAGATGAAGATAATGTTGGTTGATGAACAATTAATTTTGTTAATTTAAGTTTTTGTATAAATTTAAGTTTCTAGATTTTATTTTTTCTTTTGGTTTCTTGTACCAAATTCATTATTAATAAAAATATAGTTTATTAAATATCATTTATTATTTTTTTTTGATGACAATATTGTTTATAAAATTAACATTAAATGCTAAATACTTGAAATTAGCAACTATGTTTAGTTGCTAATTTCTTTTTTTTTTAATTTTTTTTAATCATATTTGCGACCAGAAAATTGGTCGTAGATGACAACCAATTGCGACGAAGTCTAAATCTGGTCGCAAAAGAACATTTACGATGAGAAAGTGAATCTGGTTGTAAAGTTGTTTACGACCAAGCCTTTTTTGACCACTGACGACCACACGCGTTTCTGGTCGTAAAAGGTTTTTTGCGACCAGATTTGAACTATTTGCAACCAGAAATCTGGTCGCAAATGGCAGTTTTTCTTGTAGTGACAATAAGTTCCAATCAGGTCTAATAAGGTCCAATAAGTTCCAATCAGGTGCAATAAGTTCTAATCGGGTCTAATAAGGTCCAATAAGCTCCAATCAGGTGTGCAATAAGTTCCAATTAGGTGTAATCAGGTACAACAAGTTTCCTATTAAAAAAAAAAAAAGGTCCAATAAGTTCCAATAAGGTCCAAATAGTCAATAATGATCAATAAACATTTTTATTGTTGTCCATTATTTATTATTCATTTTACTATTACCTGATTATGTTATTATTAGAATTTTAATTAAAGTACCACAATGATTATATCGTATTATACTTGTATTATTGTCTATTATTTTATTAAATATTTGTATTATTGTCTATTATATTTTATTATTCATATTACTATTAGCGGATTATGTTATTATTAAAATTTTTAATTAAAGTACCACAATGTATAGTATTATACTTATATTATTGTCTATATGTTTATTATTATATTATTGTTAACAAGACTATTAGATATATTAGTGGTGAAAGTCGTTGTATATAGGCAAGTATATAAGTAATTTTTTTTTTGTTAAATTGTTTATCGTAAGAGATAATTAATAATAATTATTTTTTTAAAGGGTAAATTTTAATAATTATTATTATTTCATAATAAATTTTGTGGGGTAATATTTACGTAGGGGTAATATTTATGTTATAACTCATCAATATTTTTGTCGAATAAGATCAACTAAGTTCCAATTAAGTCCAATAAGGTCTAATAAGTTTCAATCAGGTTCAATAAGGTCTAATAAGTTTCAACCAGGTTCAATAAGGTCCCCCTCAAAAAAAAAAAAAAAGGTTCAATAAGGTCTAATAAGTTCCAATCCGGCCAATAAGTTTCAATCAGGTCCAATAAATTCATTTCAGGTCCAATAAGTTCAGTTAAGATAAGTTCACGAAATCAGAGTTATTCAGGTGAAGAGAACGCACCTTAAATTGATTTTTTTAAAATTTAATATTTTATATGTTTGGCATTGTTTATTTTTAATAGTCGCAGTTGGGATATTGAAGGAGACTCTATAATGATCTGCGAATTAACAACTTTTGTTTGTTTTGTAGCCGCCATGCATAATTTGGTTGTTGCCTTAATTAATAACAAAAAACAAAAAAAGATCAAACCAGCCAACTGAGATGCAATGTAGGGCAAGCAAGAACATACAGTAAATAGATTGATTAATAGAAGAAATAAGTACTAATTGAATGGTCATGCATGTTATTAAATAGAAGCTTGCCTCCCCCAGTACAGAGCTGTGGCTTGTCTCATGGGTCAGGACTCAGGACATCATGTCATGTCAAAACAGTCAAATGTCAATATGTTATGGCCCAATAATTTATTGCGCTAACGAAGATTCCAGGAAATTAATCTATTTGGAGTGGAGAAAAGGTAAATTTTTTTTTTTTTTTTTTGGCAAAGGTAAAAACAGAAAACGAAGAAAGAGAAAATTAGCCTTTCCTTGCTTTAGTAGCAAGATTTTTTTTTTTTTTTTTTTTGACGGGGCTTTAGTAGCAAGATTAAGCGCTAATTTAACCTCTTCTCTACTTACCTTAATACAAGAAATAAAATTGAAGCTATTTGCTATTCTCTTGATATCTCTTACTATGCTATCCAGATTCTTATTTGAACAGTTATCACTTTTCAGTGCTGTAAGCCTGTAATGACTTATGTATTATCTGTCTTAATTATAAGACCTGCACTTCTCCATTCCATGTCGGAAATTGCTTTCAATATTGCATAAGCTTCCGCCTGTTCTGCTGAATTAGCAAATATCCTTGTTGCTGCTTCTTCCTGCGGGTCATTGTTAATGTTCTTCCAAGCTATTGCAGCTTGCCATTGATTCGTATTCGCATTCTTTTTCCATGCCCCATCCACAACAATTATATTGTTTGAACATTGACATTGATATTATCTCCCCTTGTCCATTCCATATGATGCCGGTAGTTGATATCGAGTATATTTGCGCTAACGTTGCTTCTTATGTGTAGGTGATTTGGTGCAAATTTGAGGTGATTACATTTACAGGTAAATCTCACTTTACTGTGGAATTTTTTTTATTATTGATCCGAGTATATTATGGGTTATTGCGTCGAAGGTGAAGGAGAGAGCGTGGAGTCATAGGAGTAGGGTTTAAGGAGGGTTTTAGGATGGTGGAAGAAGAGGGCTGCCATCGATGGAGGAAGAAAGAGAAAGTGTGGGTTCAGATGTGATTAGTGAGAAATAATCGATATGTTTGTGGAGGAGTGAGAGATAGACACTACATTTAACATAAGTTCATGAAGTCAATTAAGCACTTGAAAAATATACCTCACGAACATGATTGTCATTTATTACAACACAAATATTTTTGGGGTAATTGTTACACTAAAACATGAAATACATGTCATTCTGGTAAGAATATATGTTATTATACATGCTATACAATAAGTTACGATGTAACATGGTAAAACATTTTAGTACAAAATAATTTTTGTCACTTAACAATTATCTAAATCATTACATATGTTAGATGAGCTTGATCACATCAGTTAACGAAGGAAAATTTGGACTGATAGAGAATAATATTAGGATACTATTTTCTCATTGTTTTAGAATATACGTTATATATATTATTGTTTCCTAAATATATGTTAGGACTTGGATATTGTAAAACCCTATATATTTGATCAATACAATCACTCCAAACTACAGGAGTTTACATTATCTAACATGGACAATTACAAACCGAAATGAGATTCTATCCTAAAACCAATTTGCGATAAGAGGAGTAACTTATTAAGTTGTTTATTCTTCTCATGTTCAATGTTGGACAATACCACTTACACGGTTACATTCACATGTAGGTTGTTCGTAAGATCTCAACAAAATCAAATGATTATTCCATCAAATAAGGTCCACTAGTTAGTTACTAATTGAGAAAGAAATTAAAGAACATAATGTAATCCTCATTCAAAAAAAAAAAAAAAACCGAGTCTAATTAAAAGCAGCAATAGCGCAAGACAAGAATTAAGAAGTTCTTGAACAATTAGCCCATTTATCACAATTTGAAGGAGCAAGTTAAATTTTTTGAATAATTCGATTTCATGTTATAGAATCTGCAATTTTTTTTGACAACGAGAAAACTTGCATAAATTAAACAAGGAAGTACAACCTAATGCGAATACAACCAAACATAAAAAAAATTAAACA
The DNA here is from genome assembly GCF_026745355.1 of Beta vulgaris subsp. vulgaris. Taxonomy (NCBI): domain Eukaryota; kingdom Viridiplantae; phylum Streptophyta; class Magnoliopsida; order Caryophyllales; family Amaranthaceae; genus Beta; species Beta vulgaris. The sequence continues at coordinate 57,000,026 of NC_079202.1, read as the reverse complement.
AATCTAAAGGAGTTTTATGAGCTCTTACACGCCATAAAAATAAAAAGTAAAACCGATAGAGAGTCGCATGTGAAGGAGACCTCCGCTGGTCAATGTTTGTGATGGTGGAGTCAAAACTCTGATGGTTGATGGAAGAGGTAGAAGAAGCGAATGTCATTCACGATCCGGCAACGAACAACCAATGACAAGCTTCTCATCTTGCCACATGAGCAATCCCAAAAATCTTATGTCGTCGCTTGGGATTTTGGGCTCATAATCTTTTGAAAAGTCAAGTTCCTGGGTGACTAATTACTCTCTCGCGATGATTTTTCAGGTCTCTCCGTCAGGTAGGATAAACGCATGGGCGTGCTGATGACCACCAGATGCAACTGGGCTGCCGCCTTCAGATATAAATTTTCAAGGCAAGAAATATTAATATCAACGCCAAGCTAAAAAGAGAGCTAAACAGTTTGAGCTCCGAACCCACTCTCGATTTGTGAAACTGGAAAACACATGTCCCAACCATGAATACCGTTCATCGCCTCGACCATGCTCACACTTCTCATCCTCTTAAGTCACCTAATCCTTCACCAGCAAAGATTAGAAAACAACTACATATTCTACTACTACAACATTAAACTACCATCAGGTGTCTCGACGAATTCTGATCATCAGGTATAGAATTTGTTTTAAATCTACAGTTCTAGAAACACAATTCATTGTCTATTGTTGTGTGGTCCAGAAATCTAGGTTGCACAAAGACGTATACGAGTACATGTTAGGATTTTGTTACGGGACGAAAAACGACAAGATTTCCTAATTTTAAGAATTGGTACGCGTATCCATGAAGGATACGTATTGTACGGATACATATATGAGTACGTGACCTAGTAGAAGTACCCGTACTACATAGCCAGAAATTATGCTTAGACTAATAACATGAGTAATGAGTTGTGCCTTTACACGATCAAAAATTCGAGTCCGAACTCAATCACCTAACTTAACCGAAAACACCAGGCCAGTACTGCAAACATCCATACGAACACGTCCAATGAAGGTAAAAAATTCACATGAAATCGGACAGGAAGAGCTGGAAAAACTCCCCAAATTTTAGGCTAGACCTTCGAATTGAACAAAAGGTAGGACACATCATACAACGGAACTTCATATGTACTTTATGTTGTTTTAGGAAAGCTATTACCAGTTCTAATTAGTAAAACTTATGGAATATAGATAATTTCTTGTATGCGGTTGCCGGTTGCGTATGGATTTGCAAGAAATTAAACAAATATTGTTGACCTTTTTTTATAACAATTTTCTTTGTGGATTATATATGTCGAGGATCACCACGATAAAGAGTTAATACATGATTTTAAGCATACATAACCTATGTTTCTGAATAAGTGCAACCGTTTGATTTTCACGCTTGTTGACAGGCTAAAGTCGTATCACCTAATCAAAAATAACCTAAGGTCCACTAACTAGTAGTCAGGGAAGTCAGGATCGAATCCACAGGGAGAAGTTATACTATTGTATCTGAACTCTAATATTATACTAACAAAATCAGATAAATGGTTGTGTTACTAAGCTAAACAGGCAGCAGAATTAAATATGAAGGTGTAAATATATCAATAAAGTACTAGAATCATGGATCACTATGCATACAATTCGGGAAATCCAGGATAAATAATAACCACCTAGTAAGTCAACTGTCTAGGGCACATGTAATTTCTCTCGAACATTACCTCCCTCAAAGATCACCCAGCCGCTCTCGCATAGTCAAGGATCACTTTGCCTAATAATTGAAAGCCTATACGGTATCTCTCCTCTCGAAGTAGATTCAGTATTGCAACAGTAGAAATATAAATCAGGCCTAACTTATAATTCTAGCATGAAGAATCGATCAATCAAAGGAAACAATTGAAATACCAGATAATCAAACTAATCTATCAATCCCTTATTGCATACATAGATCTCCACAATTCTAGATATAGAACTACTCACTCATAATCATGAAATCAATAACAAGAATCATATAAAAACTCATACTTTGAAACATGGCAAATAACTAAGAAAACAATATAGTTAACAATGGAAGAAATAACAAAGAAGTAAAGAAGAAAGATTACCGAATTATATTGAACTATGAATAAGCAAAAGGTTTGATCTTGAATTGAAATCACAAGCAATAAATCAAGGTTCTTGAAACACTCTATGGAGAAAACTAATAATAAAAACTAGATAGGAGTTAATAATTCTGATTTTTCTATTTATACAAGCCCTAAAACAATAGAAGAAAATCTCGAAAGAAGGGCCCGAAATCATTAAAAGTCCGCGTCTCGTCAGACGCCCGATCGGGCCTAAGTCGCCCGATGACATCGGGCTTCAAAACAGATGAGTAAGGTTGAAATCGTCAGACGTCCGATGCAACCGGGCCGACCCGCCCGATGACATCGGGCGGTCTTATAACATGGCAGGCAGAGTGTCTGGAAGGGCGCCCGACGACGGGCCAACTCGCCCGATCGGGCGGAACACCGAAATACGACAGGGCGTTGAACGCCCGATCGGGCCCGCAACAGAAATTATAACCGCGCTGCTTCGCCCGATCGGGCTGGGCCGCCCGATACTATCGGGCCGATCACTGTTTTCTCGTTTCTTGTTCTTCTTTGCTCAAAGTCCCTGGAATCATCCTTGGGATCTAGAAACTCGGCATCTAACCCCTCTAATCCACTGTGCAATCATGTAAAGTAGGTGATAGCTTCCAAAACCTACAATTCAATACAAAATAGCAAACCACAACTAGATGGAGAGAGTTAGTACCAAATGGCTCCTAAGAGCACCATAATCACAACTTTTAGCACATAACTAGGGGAGAAAACTCTATATAAAACCATAACATCACTTGTCGATATGCATAATTTTGACCATTAATATATATAATTATGCACTTGTAAAAGTTGTGAAAAGTTAATATTATGAAAATATTCATTGAAGCGTACAAATCCAACAACATTTAATATGATACGGTCAAAGTGAAATGTGTGAATAGTTTAAAAGTTAAAGTGTTGCACTTAAAAAGAAAGATAGGAAATATGTTCTTTTACCTTGTCCCTTCTATGGTGACATATATATTTAGATTTGGGCAGGGATTTGAATATGAATCCGAGTTTATTTATTTTTGATTGAGGATTGATACGATACTTTGTTGATATTGGAATATAATTTGGTTGAGCTTATAAAGTACATATAGCCATATAGGTCCGTAAGAATGTTATTGAGCTCTCTTACTCCCTCTGTCTCCCAAAGGACTTTTCATCTCTAATAATTTTGGCATTATTCTTCAATAAAGAATTTTTCTTAAGTTTTTTCCAATATATATAAAATATAGTCATGATGAATCTTGTTTGATTCATGACATTCTTCCACTAGTAGAATAAATGTTATTTACTGCGCTGATATTGCTGCGGTTTTACCTATACGCAGCAATATAACACGCAAAAAAAATAAAAAAATTAAAAATAACAATATTGCTGCGGTTTTTTATAGAAACCGCAGCAATAGATGTTAACGGGACAATTTTTCAAATTTAATTGACTACTTTGACAAGCCAATATTAATATTTTAATATATTGCTGCGGTTTCTATAAAAAACCGCACACCTCTCTTACTCCTCTCACGCCTCTCTATCTCCTCAGTCTCACGCATCTCTCTTTCCTCTCATGCATCTAGATCTCTCCTCTCCTCTCACGGATCTCTCTTTCTCCTCTCAGCTTTAACCACCCAAAGTTTCACGCCTCTCGTAGAGTAATTGTCGTTCCGTTCCGGCGAAACCACATTCGTTCGTCGTCCCAGTCTTCGTCGTTCCAGTTCCTCGTTCCAGTTCGTCGTTCGTCGGCGGTCTAGTACTCTAGTCCTTCGTCGGTAGAGTTCGTCGTTCGTGCGGCTAATATGTTGTACAGTCCTTCGTCATTCGTCGGTTCAAGTTCGTCGTTCGTGACTCACGAAATCGCGAAACCGGTGACCCACAAAATCGCGAAACCGCCGAGAGGCGACAATGAAATCATCGGTGCTTCTCCACCTTGACGCGAAAATGAAACCACGCTAGATATGTTTTTATTTTCTTTTTTTCGGTTATTTTTTTCTGTTTTTAGTTCTGTAAATTTTTTATTTTAGGATTTTTTATTTATTTTCAGTTACTTAATTTTTTAATATGGTGTATTTTTATTATATCTTTTTGTAATTAATCATTTAGTTATAACTATTGTTTTTTATTTTTGTTTTTCATTTGGGGTTGAGTATGATTTATAGTATTATTTGTTTTTCATTTGTGATTCATTTTAGAGGACTTTTTTTATTCACTCACATTGTTTTTTATTTTTATATGTCATTTCATTTTTCAGTTTGTGTGCGAATTTGGTGAATGAGTTAGTGAATAGTTTTAATGTTTCAAATTTAATTGCGAAATGCACATAAAAATTTTTTTTTGACTTCTACTAGGTCCTATTGCTGCGGTTTTGGGCCTAAAAACCGCAGCAATATTAACCAATATTGCTGCGGTTTGGCCTAAAAACCGCAGCAATATTGGTGCGCTCTTAATTGCTGCGCGCCCAAAACCGCAGCAATAGGCCACTTTTTTACCGCAGCAAATAGCATTTATTCTACTAGTGTTCCCATTGCATACATTACGAAAATCATACTTTTATAATCCGCCAAAAAAAGCACAATTTTGATGTGTTTTCTATATCTAATATTACATTGCTTTAGAAAACATCCCCTCAAATGTGTGATACTAAGCCTGAATTGTTTGTTATCTTTGCCCATAATAAAAATTGGAGTAGTGAATGATAAAACAATATGGTAGATTTAACATTAATTCATGAAGCAAAGTAAGCACTCGAGAAGTATAACTCATGATCATGATCATTATTTATTACAAACATCTTTACAACTTACCAAGTAATAATACTTCAAAAATAACAACTAAAACATAAAACATAAAACATTGTGAGACTCAAATCAAACCATAAAAATCTGAACAAAAGACCACATAAGATATGTAAATCGTTGCAAATAAACTAGTATGTACATCAATAAGTTTCAGATAGCAATTTCAAAAATGACCTTCCAGTGCTTGTTGATATATTATCAGTAGAAAACTGAGAACGAAGTTGCTTGACCAACAACTCATCGATTTGAAATCCTTTGGTAAGCACATCATCTAGAACACGCGGAGTAGTACCAAACACACTGTCAGCGATATTAATTCTCCCTGGATTTTGGCTCCCAAATGAGGCAATTGCTAAAGCATCTGTCTTCCCAAGATTAAGTTGGAAATGAATTAGACCTTGTGGAAACACAATAATATCACCCTTTTTTATAATTGTATCATAGAGCTTATAATCAGTGGTCACAAAACCAGCATACATAATCCCTTCCATCACTGCGAAAACCTCTGAGCCACGAGGATGTAAATGAGGGGTGTTTAGTCCAAATGGCGCAAAGTCCACACGAGCCATGGAGACTCCTTGTGTGTTAACTGCAGGGAATAGAGTAATGTCCACTAGTGTGGCACTTGCTCCTTGAGTGTTGTTTGTGTCTGCAGGTATATTAAACCCTTTGTACAAGAAATCATCTATTGTCACTTCTTTTGGGTTCTTACAAAGCTTTCCATTCACAAGCACTGCAAAATAAATATAGAAATACAAATTACTAACAATAATATGAGTTTTAATTAGTACTACCTCTGTTTCCTAAAAATCTTCTTTGTTACTGTTCCTACAGATACCAAGAAGGATTCATTTGTGTGGGGTGTGGGATGGGTAAAGTAGGAGAGAAAGGGGTTAAGATAAATAAACAAATAAAAATGAGTTAAAGTAGGAGAGAGAAATAGAGTAAAATTGAATTAAATGTAATGATGGACCATATAATAGGGACATAAGAGAGTAAAAAGGAAAAAAAATTCAAATAAGGAATAAAGTAAAAGAGTGAAGATCTTTTGGAAAATACTTAAACGGAAAGAGGGAATATCTTTAGGAAACGGATGGAGTATCAAATATATAGCCAATGAACATAACCAAGGAAAGAAAAAAAATTGATCAATGAAGAATATGTCGAACCTGCAGAATTGGGATCATTTACAGCAATACAAAAATCTTGAAGGGGTGCAGGATCGGAGGCAATGGATACGTGAAACATAAAATTCATAGTAAAGGCCATGCAGTAAATAGTCATGACGACCACTTTTGCTATAGGACCTCCCTTAAAATTTTCCATCTTGAGCTTTATTTTTTTTATAAGCTTATTCTTATGTAATGTGTTTACTACTTTAGAATTAAGATGTTGTGTACTAAAATTGATATAATGATGGGGTTTTTATAGTTGAGATGGCCAAAATGAATAACGATTTTACTTGTAAAAGTCAGTATATCTCAACTTGCTTACATGTTGAATTATAATTGAGGAAGATTTTCACAATTTTCAGTGGTTGCATCAGCCAGCCTTACATGCTGTCACTACGTGCATCACGTTGATCACTGTTGCAGTCTCTATGCTAGTCAAACAATATGTACGTTCTGCTTTTGGTGAATCATAATTCATAATATTTCCCTCGACTATAAGGGAGTAAAATTAGATTCACACTTTTTTTTTTATCTTACCTACTTTTCTTATTAAAATATACTTCCGCCGTATTAAAATAAACGAATTTTTTTATCATTTTGGGCTTTCTTAAAATAAAACGTTTTCTTTTTCGTTTTCTCTCTCATCTCCTAAATTTCCATATCTCATTTAAAACTGTTAAGATTTCATTAAACTTTATAAGACTATATATATATATATATATATAATATATATATATATATATATATATTATATATATATATATATATATATATATATATATATATATATAACCTACTACCAGAAACCTTACTAAACTAGATATCCTAACAACTTTACAAATCTCTATTATATAAGCCAAGGGAGGAGGTGTGGTGTCCTCTTTTGAAGTGACTATAATACCCTTAATGATCTAATTAATGGAATGGAAAAAATTAAAAGCAAATCATTTAAAAATTCTCATTCCAACTTGCCATTTAAAACAAGTTTAAAATGGTATATGCATCAAATACTTCAATCAAAAATTAAATGGACAAAATATTTATACCTTATAAAAAAAGATGGCATACATAACGTGCACATGAAAAGTCTGAACATTCACTACCTTTGATACTCTTTAATCCAGTTAAACCAACTCATTATTTTTGTTCTTTCTGTTCAATATTCATTCACAAAAAATTAATGTTAACAATCACTCACAACCTTTTTATTTTTTTACATTAGCGAATTGATACATCTAAATTCATCCAACTTTTGAATTTTTCACATTTAAGTTTAATCATAAATAAAGTACGAATGGAGTATCTAATATAATAACAAATTTGAAATTAATGCACGCATCGCGTGCATATGAAGGCTAGTATAAATATAATAAAAGACTCCTAATAAATATGATACTTCAATACTCCCCTCAAGTTGGAGCATTAAGATCAAAAATGCCTAACTTGCGTAGTAGAAAACCAAACTGGCGTCGCCCCAAAGTTTTGGTCAAGATATCTGCTAATTGATGTCCAGTAGGAATATAGAACGTAGATAAGTGACCAGAAGTCAATTCAACGCGAATAAAATAATAATCTACCTCAATATGCTTTGCACGATCGTGAAAAACTAGATTCTTTGAAATGTGAATAGCAGATTGACTATCTTAATACAAACACATAGGCTTAGGTTGTAAAATACCAAGAAAAGACAACAAATACTTCAACCACTTTAACTCACAAGTAGTAACATCCATATCCCTATACCCAACTTCTGCAGATGAATAAGCTATAGTAGGTTGTTTCTTAGTCTTCCAGGAGACAAGAGAACGACCCAAAAACACCAAATAATCAGTAACAAAACGCCGAGTCAACGGACAAGCAGCCCAATCACTGTCACAAAGTGCAGTAAGTTGCATATAACCCAAAGAGCGTAACACAATACCCTGGCCAGGAATGCCTTTTAGATAACGCAAAACACGAAGAGCAGCATCCTAATGACAAACCTTTGGTGCAACAAGAAATTGAGATAGAGTATGAACAACATAACCTAACTCAGGACGAGTAACAGATAGATAGACCAGGCGATCAACTAGGCGCCTATACCTATCAGGATGTGCATATGGTGACCCTTCGGTGGAAGCGAGACGATGATTTTGCTCCATAGGGATGTCAATGGGTTGATAATATAACATGCCAGCTTCTGTTAATACATCCAATCCATATTTCTGTTGTGACAAGAAAGATACCATCGTCCTTGCTCCTAGCAACCTCAATGCCTAAAAAATATTTCAATATACCCAAATCCTACATATGAAAACAATAACTCAAATATTCCTTAAACCGAACAATAACATCAGGAGATGAGCCTGCAATAACCAAATCATCAACATAAAACAAGAACATGAACATCAACATGTCCCTGAATGTAAATGAACAAAGAATAATCTACAGCAGACTGTTTAAAACCATATGACTTCAATGCATGAGATAACTTTCCAAACCACTGTCTAGGTGTCTGTTTCAATCCATATAACGATTTTCTTAACCTACAAACCTTCACCGGAGGAGCACCACGATACCCAGACGAAAGTTTCATATAAACTTCTTCATGCAAATCACCATATAAGAAGCATTATGAACATCCATCTGATGCAATTTCCAATTAAGATATACAACAACAGCTAAAAATAAACGTTATAGTGTCCATTTTTGCAATAGGAGCAAACATTTCATTATAATCAACACCTTCTATCTGACGATTACTTTAAACAACTAGTCTACCTTTTAACCGTTCAACCTCGCCAATTGAAGTATATTTAATACGATACACCCAACCACTACTAATGTCTTTCTTACCTGAAGGTAGATCCTCCAAACTCCAAGTACCATTGCGCGCAAGGGCCACGATCTCCTCCTCCATAGCCTGATCACGCCAACCAGGATATTTCACAGCCTCTTGAAAACTGTGAGGCTCCTAGTAACAGCTGCCAAAAAACCTCTATGTTTTACTAAAAAATTATTATAATCAACATAACAAGCTATATCAAAGGGCCAATCTGAAGAACGAGCGACGGAGAACCTCAATCTTCTCCTTAAACTTTAGAGGAATATATATATATACAACTTAATATCAAAAACCTTACTGAACTAAATATCCTAACAACTTTAAAGATAGAAATATAATACAAGACTCCTAATAATAAATATAATACTCCAATAAAAACAGAACAAAGGAAGTATATTTTTCTTATCTAACTTAATTTAAATCTTGCAGTTTTAGATACATTTATATCCCATTATTGTTGGTCTGTTACCCTTCATTTTTCTCAAATTAGTCCCTAGTCTGTTAAAACATTTATCCCACTATAATTTTTATATCTAAACATCCATCCCACCACCATTTATATTTTTGAAATTTTCATCCCACTATTACTGATTCCATTTTCTCTCTCTTGTTGGCTCACTAAACACTAACAGTAGTCCCATGTGATGGAATCTCATATTTCTCTCTCCTTCTCTTTAGTCTTGTGCAAGAAACAAAGTGCGTTAAAAAAAAAGAAAGAGTACTTGCTTGTCAAAAATAGGAGTTCTAACATGCAAATTCATAACTAAATTTCATTAACTGAATAGATTTGACAATTAATTACACTAATTAACAACTTTTTTTTTAATCCGTGAGCAAAAATTATTACAATACATTTCCTACTACAATATATCATTACTATGCTTGTTTTTGCATAATTGATCTTATTTCAAAGAAAAGTAATCTGTTTTTGGAGTTGAAGTATGATCCATATAATAGATGTTACTTAGTAATAAGATCATGACATTTGAAGTAAGAGTTTAGAGAGTTCTAGTCCCCTTAACAAATTCCCTAATTATTTTCAAGGGGAATGCCATGCATACTAGTAAAAAAAATGAAAACAAGTCATACTATTCATAATATGCATTTAAAATATTATAACTTAATTCTTTGTTTCAATTAAAAATCCACAACATCAACATTGATCTTTATAAATGAAGCAATAAAACATATTTCTCTTCCATATTGAGGTTTTAGGTTCAAAATTTTACATCGATAATGTTTCAAATTAATGTCAAGTCACAAATGATGTGTTTGGGGGAGGGGTACGTGGCCACCCAAACGCCTACATTTCTTGCCCATGCTTTTAAATAATAATAACTAGTAGTATTTTTGACTGAGTTATGCCTCGAGTCAATTACAATAGATAAATATGTTAGTGAATATGTAAATATTCTGTCAAATATTTTTTTTTCTCATAAATCACAATATATATATAGGTGTTGACTTACTAACCTATCACTATGACAATATACACTAGCGAGAATATTTACATATTCACTAACAAAATATTCCCTCCATTTTTATATGTTCTTGTTTTAACTTTTTTTTTTGTCTCTCAACAAGATTCTAAAGGAAGAACTACAAGAAAGAGAGGGATGAGTATGTTATTATTCATAAATTTCCTAATTCATTTTTTGGTATATTTTTTATCTAGTGAGAAATTCAAAATGACTTCATGACGTGATTAGTAAAAAGAAAAACCTTAAAGATTTGTGTTTGAAAATAATAGCTTAAAAGAAATTGTGGTAAAAGAATATGTCATCAATAGTCTCTTGGTAGTATCGTAATAAGAGCATTAGAGATCTAAACACTTGTTTAAGTTATTTTAGTTGAATATAATTATTATAAGACTCTATCATATTTTATCTCAAACATTAAACAATAAAGCTATATCGTATTGATAGCTAATTTAGTTCTCACTTTTCATTTCAAAGGTCACATGTAAAATACCTTGCAGTTACACAATATTTATATATTGTTTAATAGAGGTGTTGACATGGACATAAAACATTTTGCATTACAAGTTTGAGAAGAATACCATGTGGCATATAAGCTTCCTTATGAACGCCTTTTAATATATTTGTATAAATATATAGTAGATTGTACTGCTCATTTATCTTTTCTCTTATAACTTTCTTTTTTGAAAATTCAATAAAGCATAAAGATTTAGTAGTTGGAATTAAAATTTGGTTACATATAAGTATATAATTTGATAGTAAGATCATGATATTATGAAGCAAATAGGTCATGGGATCAAGAATTCTTACGTTAATCTTTTAACCATTTTTCAGAGGAAATGTCATGTCAACGATGATGTGACTCCAATATATATACTTTGCCTCTAAGGCCAATGCAAAACTACATGTATATACTTTGGAGTTGGAAAAACTGAGTCCTATTTCAATCCGCTCCATAACTTTTGTCCATCGGCCCGCAAGTCAGGTTGGCCCATGTTTTATGTTGTTTTTTTTTTGGATTTTTGACTGTTCTAGGTTAAAAAACAAAGGAAAAGAGCGTTCGGTCCGCTGGCCGGCTCACATGCCATCTAGGCGGGCTCGTGCCAGTGCAGGCTTGAAATAAATTTTTTTGACAGTGACAGGCTTGCGTCCCACGTAGTGGACAACAGGTCGGGCCTCGAGCAGGCTCGTGCTGGGCCGGGCCAAAATTGTGTTGGGCCGTGCTGGCCCGGCCCATTCCCACCTCTAAGGCGGACTACTTTAAGTCTTTTTTTTTTTGGGTAAATGGAGCAGATAGATAAAGATTCAAGGATTAATTTAAGTCTTTACTACACATTTTTTCTTTATTTCTTATGTATAGCCGTGTAGGTGATTAAGGCTTTATTTTTTTGGATTGAAGTAATAAAAATTCAGTTCAGTTACTTTCCTTCTACAACTTTCACTCATTTCAGCATGGATGGTTCTTGGCCCATGCAATCACGGCGATGGAATAGGGCCCTAGAAATATAAGAGCCCCAAAATATATTTATTTTTAACTGCTTGAAGATTAGACAAAAGAAAACATTTGGATCAGTAGTAAAAGTGTAAGAGAAGGAATAATGAGAACATGCTTAAACTTTTGAAAATAGTTGTCATTAGCTACCTGGAAATTAAATACGAATCTTATACTTCTACCTTTTTTGAACTACAAATGAAGGCCCAATTAAGTAAATTGTACAGGGCCCCCATTATTTTTGTCCATATATGCCCCGCCCCTGCATTTCAATTCAATTTAGTACTATTAAATTCATTTTAGTTCAGTCATGTCGAAAAAAAGCAGAGCCTTGATTAGCAATAAATGTCGCTTTAGTGTGGAAAATTCTATTTATCAAGCCGGGTATATTATGGATACATAATTTAAATTGATAGTATTAGACAAAATCTATACTAATATATTAAAAGGTGTTCCTCAACAAGATAATTGTGCCACACGGCGCTACCCTTTAAAGTTTTAGCTTCATGTACTCCATGTTATGATAAAAAAAATTAGATTTTTCATGGTGTAAGATTTGACCACATGACCTCAAGTTTGTGTATTAATGTCTTAAGCACTGAAACCAAGTAATATTTGGTGTTATAATTTCAATGTAAAATACTAATAGATGAGGTATATATGTACCCGGAACATAATCTGGTCTAAAAACTAGTTTTTTCTTTTTTTTTTTTTTTTTTTTTTTTGCGACAGTCTAAAAACTAGTTACGTATACATGAATTGATATTACATAGTTTCAGTTTGTAACTAGTTGCCCGTGATCTAAGATTCCAAATTCATCACTCTGTCTGTTTGCCCCATTGAGCTTTTGTTACTTTTTAAATTTTGGTTGGATAATATGTGCATGAAATATTAAAATGGTGAACCAAATATAGTTAATGTGACAAATTCAAAGAGACAAACCAAATAGAAAATTAAAGATAATATTATACTTTGAGACTGATGAAGTATTTAAAGACATATTATAGGAGTATTGTTATGACAAAGGGAGCCAGGAGCCTAGCTAGTTTAGTTTTTGGTCACTTGGGTTAATTGGGGGGATCATCATTCCTGAAAGGTTTGTCCAAAACTCCAAACCAAAGGAACCTAGTGATGTATACATGATTGGTTTTGAGTAGTGCAACAAAATTTGTTGCTTACCAAAAAAGAATAGATTGTTCATGTGGCATTCCCTTATCAAAAGTATATTTTATCGATATCTCTTTGTAAAAAGATAAACTTTTAAGATCGTGTAAAAGCAAATATAAAAATAATATGAAATAAGTAAAATAATATGATTAAACCAGAAACTAAACACACATTAAAAATTGGTTCAATACCTTTTTTTGCACGAAACTACCCAAAACCATCTCAAGAACACATATAATAGTATATTAGTACATTACTACATGTTCTGATAAGTTTAAAAGAGGAGTGAGAGAAATATAATATGATTGTATTATCGTATGTTTAATAATGAACAATATATAGAAGTATAAAGGACTTCTAGAAAGAAGGATATGAGTTAGCTCAAGTGGGTAGAGTGCTCCCCCTTGACCCTTGAGGTCAGGGCCGGGTTCGATCCTTACTCCCAACATTATGTTGGGGTCTTTTCTTAGCATGCTATGCATGCCTTACCAGCCAATGTGTTGGTATTTCCTACAGGCTAGTATATGATAAACTTCTTTGGGCCCACACACAAGCCTATGTTGGAGGAGAGAGTGACCACATACAAAGTTGGCAGGGTTCCATCCTAAAACCAATTGGTGATATGTGGAGTAACCCACCAATCTATATGTTAGTCATTCTCTCTCTAATTTGTTTCGCCCCTTCAACCCACCACCGGTTGCCACCGGTGGCACGACACCGGTCTCACACCACGCTCAGTCGCGCCCCCACCTTGCAGTCGCTCGTCGGCCACCTGCGCGACTCGCCGGAGATCCGCCAACCAGCGCGCACTCACGTTCTCTCTCCGCCTCGCACTCTTCTCTTCTCTCCCGCACTCTTCTTCTTCGCGCGTCACTGCTGCACGCGCAGCACCACCGAGACCCCAGCCACCGCGTCACGTTGCCGTCGTTGCTAGTTGCCACCGGTCGTTGCCGTCAACCCCCCCGTTCGCCGGAGCCTCGCAGGTTTGTCCTCCCTGCTCTTAGTGACAAAAATTCTTGATAATTCTTAAGAGTAAAAGCCCACATGTGAGTTAGAAAATAATTGTCCCACATTGAAGAATTAGAGAGAGAATGACTAACATATAGATTGGTGGGTTACTCCACCTATCACCAATTGGTTTTAGGATGGAACCCTGCCAACTTTGTATGTGGTCACTCTCTCCTCCAACATGGGCTTGTGTGTGGGCCCAAAGAAGTTTATCATGGTATCAAGAGCCAGCGTGATAAAAAGGTCACGGGTTCGAATCTCATCCACCCCTCATTTCTCAGTGGAATATTTAGCGCCAAGTATGAGGGAGACTTGTGCTGCATCCACACTTCAAGCCCAAAGGGCTCTTGCGTGAGGGGGCGTGATAGAGTATAAATCTATTCCTGAGGCCTCAACCATAAGCTTAAGCTTTTGGTTGAGTTGGTCCTTTGACAAGTTAAATTTAACATCTTTGACAATAACATTCTTTTCATATATTATTTAAAAGATTTGGTCAATCTTAATATATGCATTACACAATTAAATTAATCTAGTTATTATAAAATAAAGAGAATCGTTGTATTAGATGTACTTTGGTAAATTTTAATGTTTAAAACCTTAGAATTGGAAATAAAATAGAAAAAGAGATGCAAACTCTATAAATAATACTGAAGAGAAGGAAATAAGAGTTTGAAGAGGGGAAGAGTTTAAGAAAAAGGAAAAAAAAAAAACAATAATTTAAATAGTTTATATCATGCGTCCCAAATGATGCGTATAAATAGGAAATCCTCAAGTAAAAGCATATTTTATTTTTGGTAAAATAACAATGTTATGTTAATTTTATTTATTAGTAGTAAAATTTATAACATGGTTGGATTTGAAGCTTTATTAAATCTCCTCACGAGCTCGCAACTTATCTAACCACGAAACATGTGATTGCTTCCATAAAAAAAAATGTGATTGCAATATTAATGTGGGATGTTTACAATACTACGACCAACCTAAATTATTTCAGGACAAAACGTTTTTGATGCGTGAGACGACGTAGATCCAATGATGCACGGATAGAAGTAGTACTACTTTTTTTTTTATCAATCGCATTCTTTTGTGTGTATTTTAATGCACTTATTTGAAATTAAATATCTTATATAAGATTTTTTGATTTTTACTACCTGATAAAATCAAGTTTTTTAAAATAACCAACTTATAAGTTTATTTTTTAAAATAACCATCTTATCTGACCCAAATCTCTTTAAATACATACCAAATGACAAATTTCATCAAGGAAATTGTCTTCAAAAAGATTTAAAAGCGATTTTGTTACCTCCACCTTTATTCACTAGAATGTATATATAAAGTTTAAACCTTTGTTTATGAACGATTTCTTGGACAAAATCTCTCAATTGTTATGTATTTAAAGAGATTTAGGTCATATAATGTGGTTATTTAAAAAATTGAACTTATAAGTGGTTATTTTAAAAATTGTGATTTTAAAAGATGGTCAATCTCAAATGATAAAAAAAAAGGTGGTAAATCTCAAAAAGTCCTTATATATATGGAAAAATTATAATGATTGAATATTATAAAGTGCAAGATGAGATGAATCAAACAAAATTCCATATCACTATATTTTTTTTCTTATAATTAAAGAAAAATCGAGAAGATTCCATTTGAAAATAGTATCAAGATTTCAAGTGAGAAAGATAAAAAAAAGAACAAAAGGAATACATAACTAAGTTTTAGTTAATGGAATTTTATAAGAAGTTGATGGATGTCAAAAAATAATTTGGATAGACAGAAAAAAGAATGATATGAAAAAAAACAACTTTGTGTTTACCACAAGTAAAAAAAAAAAAAAAACTTTGCGAGAGCAACTAACACTCGACATTAGCGATTTAGAATAAAGGCAAAGGACTTTTATGTACGTTCATTGGAGATACAATCTTGATTTATACAATTGACAACATCCTATTGAGATTAAATTTTTGACATATAGTTATGGTCTATGCATAGACAAACATATATATAATATATATATATATATTCACAGGAAACTTTATACCAGTTTTTGTTTTATATATGTAATTATAGTTTCCATTAGAGACCTCATAAATATTGTGGTGTTTGAAAACCTAATGCCTAGTTGGGAAAGATTCTTCTTGAATATGCAATTAAAATCCCAGACCTAACAAGTGGTGCTAGCATTAGTGGGTTGTTAGTGTTTGTTTGTTTGATTTCCGTTATCTAGATTTTATCGATGTCAAAAAGATAAAAAAATACGATTAAAATTGGGTCGTTGGATTAAAGTTTGAGTCCAATGTCTCAATAGTAACTTTTTTTTTTTAAAGCTCAATAGTACCCTACTTTAGTTGCGTTTAATTTGGAAGCAAGGCCTTGCATTGATTAGATCCCACCAACATATTGCTTAAAAGTGGAACGTAGATGGAGCAGATGAAGGAAAACTAGTTATTCATAGAAAAATGAAAATTGTAAGACTCTATGCACTTTTTGAGCAAATGTGGGTGCCAATAGAGGTTATGAATGATCTTTCTTAAGCTATAAACAAGTGTCCAATTTCACCATAGGAGGGTCGCTAATATTGAAGCTGATCAATTAGCTAAAGGAGGCATACATCGAGGGAGAACGTTGATTACATGGTTCTGATTTGTTTTCACGTTTTTTTATATTATAGTTAGCCATATTCATCGCGTTGTATAATGTTGGAACATATATAATGTTTTTTTTAACCTATTCAAAAAAACGATATGGCAGATGTTTACATCCATGTGATTTATTCATGTCCAAACATATGCATTTTCATTTAATTTGTAAGGTTACTATCAGTAATGTATGAGTGTATGACATGCCCCATTGCCAGTTTGATTTATTGGAGATTTGGGGTATTAGCTGTCGTTGCCACGCTCTTTGACTAGCTAGCTAGTTGCAATAAGAAGACAATTACAATTCACAAAGACGCACATGATGCGTTCGGTAGCACTACAACAATGGTGGAGGCCAGGCACCAAAATTATAACAATGGTGGAGACGTCGAGTCAATAAGCATATCTAGATCCACATCTATATTTTTGGACGTACGCTCATATTTGGTTCTTTCTTATTAGGAATTCCTCAACATTGAGGCTTTAAACGGTTTGAACTAAGGCAGGGTCAGTTTAGTACGGCAGAAAATATTTTCTTGAAAAACTGTATGTTTTCTTCTATTTTCAATTTTACATTGTTTGGTTTACATTTTTCTTAGAGTAAAATTGCTCTGTCAATGTTGAAAAACCATTTCCATTTTCAAATGAAGGGAAAATTGTTTTCCTTCCTTTTCCTTATCTCTCTTCACTACCTGCTTGCTTTTCCTTTCATTTTCCTTTCATGTCACCATTTTTCTTACATGGAATCAAATAACAGAAAAGTAATTTTGAAATTGTATTTTTCATTTTAAATTGTTTTCCATGAAAATCATTTTACATTGAAAATGTTTTACGCCAACAAAACGAAGTCTAAGCTTCATAGTTTATCTTTCTTTCAGAGATGTAATAACATATAAAAAATAATTATTATTGCATGTGATTGTTGTACGTAGAAGAGTACTTCATTCACTCTCTCACACTAATATATTAGTGTAATATTGTCTTATATCAACAACTCCTTTGGTAGGCAGTACTTATGTATGAAAATAATGATAATGACTTTGTATATAATTTTTCACGAATTAATATCACATGTCAACTTACGATGATAACTTATAAATAATTAAATATCCTCAAATATGTGTTTTTCCTCATAAGTTATCATTGTCAGTCAATGCCCCTTATAACGTGAAAATTGGTGAAGAATTGTTTTATGAAAGAAAAAAAGGTATTTTAATAATAGACACATTTATTAAGGATATCTATACGTGTGAAATTATTAATTTTATTTACAAAATTTCCTACCAACAAAGTGTCATTATTATCACTAGGGGTGTTCAATTTCGGATATCGGATCGGAGGAATTGCAATCCGAATCCGATCTGAAATTTTCGGATCGGATCATCGGGTTTTCGGATCGGATCACCATATTTTCGGATCGGACCCTTGATATTCTTGAAAACTTACCATCTGTATCCGATTCGAAAACCCGATTTTTTTCAGATTTCTTATCCGAAATATCCGAAATCTTAAAATCGGATCGAATATCCGAAATTTCGGATCGGATCGGCGGATTTTAGATTGAATAATTGAGATCAAATATTTTTGAACACCCCTAATTATCACTATATATTATCGCTTAACCAAATAGGTCCTATATATCTCTATTATATAAGCCAAGGGAGGAGGTGTGGTGTCCTCTTTTGAAGTGACCAAAATACCCTTAATGATCTAATTAATGGAATAAAAAAATTACAAAAGCAAATCATTTAATAATTCTCATTCCAACTTGCCATTTAAAACAAGTTTAAAATGGTATATGCATCAAATACTTCAATCAAAAATTAAATGGACAAAATATTTATACCTTATAAAAAAAGATGGCATACATAACGTGCACATGAAAAGTATGAACATTCACTACCTTTGATACTCTTTAATTCAGTTAAACCAACTCATTATTTTTGTTCTTTCTGTTCAATATTCATTCACAAAAAAATAATGTTAACCATCACTGACAACCTTTTTATTTTTTTATATTAGCGAATAATATATCTAAATTCATCTAATTGTTGAATTTTTCACATTTAAGTTTAATCATAAATAAAGTACGAATGGAGTCTCTAATAGAATAACAAATTTTGAAATTAACGCACGCATCGCGTGCATATGAAGGCTAGTGTTCAATGATTGAACTAACTAGTCTTGATATAATTACCGTCCTACGCTATGGTAAGCATTTTGAATGTCTAACCCTACCAAGAAGTAATAAATCACTTCCGCAACAAGATATCTTTTCTTTTAATTAAGAACAATATATAAGGTTATCATAAAACCGTCTCTTGCGTATAAGAGTTCCCATAATAATTTATTTGTTTGGCTAAATTAGAAGGGAGAAAAGCGGTCCTTGTTTAGTTCAAGGAATCTAAACTATAGCTAGCACTTCCTAAATACAAAAAGGTTAACTTTACTATAAATTAAGGTGATGTTTGGCAATAGCATTTTAGGTAGCGGGTAGCGGTTGGGCTATGTCAAAACGCTACTTAAAAAAATTATGAGTGTTTGTTGAGGTAGTAGTTGTATTAACGTGTAGTAGTTGGAGTAGATTATGAGTAGTGATTGGAGTAGATTATGGGTAACGGTTGTTGAACGTTAATACAAGTAACGTTTGAGATTTATTGGTAGCGGTTAGCGAATAAACACTATATAATGAATGTCATTTATTGTATTTTACAATCTCAACGGTTATTTTTGCCAAAGATTCCTAATTAAACATTTAATTTAAACGCTAGTCTCTAACAACTACTAGTAGACAATTAGCAACTACCTCAATATCTACTGCTACTGTAACAATTAACAACTACTAGAACCGCTAGTTTTGCCAAACAACCCCTAAAAAGGAATAAACTATAAAGTGACACTTAGGCCTTGTTCTTTTGCATTTATTTTAAGTTCAGTTTAATTTGAGCTCACTTCAGTTCATTTCAATGCTACTATTGTTGTTGCTGGTTTTTTATTATTATTATTACTGCTATTACTATTACTACTACTACTATTATTATTACTGTTATTATTATTAATATTTTTATTATTATTATTGTTTTTAATTATTATTAATATTACTATCATAATAATTATAATTATAATAATAATTATTAATAGTATTATTATAATATAAACTAATAATAATAAATATAATTATTATAAATTACAATTGTTATTATATTATTAAATATTATTAATAGTATTATTATTATAATATTATTTAATAATTAATATTAATTATTATTTTTAATTATTACTCTCTCCATTTTGTTTTGTCGTTCCTATTTGTAATCAAGGAAGAAACTAATGCAACTCAAAAATTGGCAAGATTCCACTATATTAAATAAAATTAAATTAACAAAAAATTAAAGATTATTACCCTTTTGAGTTACTCCCTCTGTTTTTTTTTATCTTTCTCACTTAGAATCTTGACACTATTCATGCATAGAGAGAATCTTCTCAAATGTTCTCAATTTATAAGAAAAAACATAGTCATGTGGGGTCTTGTTTGATTCGTCTCAATTAGTACTTTATTAAAATTCAATCGTTATAATTTTTACTAATATATAATGAAAGATATTTAAGTTTTAAAACGTGCATTGGCAAACGTGCAAAGTCAAAGTAGGAATGATAAAAAAAAACAGAGGGAGTATTCTATGTTAGGCAACCAATGATATAAAAAGTTTGAGGGGTAAAAGAGTAAAGTAACTGCAAATTAGTGAACATATTTATTGCTCTTTGAGGTACTTTATGTTAGAGAACCAATCAGACAAAAATTTGAGGGGTTAAAAGGTAAAAAAATGAGTACTCCCTTTGTATTTTTTTTTATCTTTCCTATTTTGACTTTGCACGTTGCCAATGCACTTATTTTACATTAAATATCTTTCATTTCATATTAGTAAAAATGATAATAATTGAATAGTAATAATAAAGTACTTATTGAGACGAATCGAACAAGACCCCGCATGACTACATTTTTTCTTATATATTGAGAAAAATCTAAAAAACTCTCCCTAATTATGAATAGTGTCAAGATTCTAAGTGAAAAAGATAAAAAAATATAGAGGGAGTACGTACTAAATAGTGTAAACACATTTATTACAACACAAAACTAATCGGAAATTTAATTGATAAATTATACTCCCTCTGTTTTTTTTTTATCATTCCTACTTTTCTGTGCGCGTCTTCCAATGCACGTTTTAAAACTTAAATATCTTTCATTATATATTTGTAAAAATTATAATGATTGAATATTAATAAAGTACTAATTGAGACGAATCAAACAAGACCCCACATGACTATGTTTTTTCTTATAAATTGAGAACATTTGAGAAGATTCTCTCTATGCATGAATAGTGTCAAGATTCCAAGTGAGAAAGATAAAAAAAAAACAGAGGGAGTATTATTTATAGAAGGATTCAAAATAGTAATAACATATTTAAATTTTCTAATGGGGAATACAGACACAATAAAAGACAACAGAGGGAGTATTATGTTATATTTATTTTTAATATTAATATTAAAAATTATTATATTCATTATTATTATTTTAGTTCAGTTCAAGTCAAATTCTCTCAATCTAAAAAAACGAAACCTTGCAGTACTTCCATAATAGATCCTACTCATAATAGTCATTATCCTAAAAATCAATATGGAATATATACTACTAATATTCATCATTTTCTAATGTCTAGCAAAAACAAATATCTCAATTCTCAACTACCATGTACCGTACGTGCTCATATTTTATCAAATTTTAAGATAGAAAAAATAACCAGTCTTCCAAATCTTACTAATTAAGTATATTCAATCCAATAACCTGCCCTTTCCTTCTTGCGTGATTGTTTTATTATTTGTGTACCAATTCTATACCAATTAATTTAATTTGCTTTATTTTTTTTTAATATTTTAAAATAAGTGTAAGGTCTTGAACTCTTGGTAGCTAGTTGCATGTAGCCATGAACCACAAGGCATATGTTAAGAATATCAAAATTCCTATATAATATATTACTCATTATACAAAAAAGTTTTCATTTCAAAATCCAAACAAATTATAGTTTTTGCATGATTATCACTATATTTTTAGTATTTATTTATATTTATTATCACTAGATAGAATCTTGTTGAATAATTTTCGTTGATAATGATATCTTGAAAATTTTAATCTATGCCTTGTGGCACATGTTTGAAAAGTCCTTTAATCAATATTAATAAAATACTCCACCATTTCTTATACCATTATAGAGTTTTCAGCAAGTTTATGTGTGGATTTACACGCTAAAGTATATATTTCATCTGTTCTGTTTTAAATAAAACGTAGGGCCATGATATGGGATTTAGGAGATGAGGGAGATAGAAAGAAAGAAAAAGATGGATTTGTGTGATGAGAGAAGAAAATACCAAATTAAATAAAGTAACAGTTTATTTATTTTGAAATGATCTAATTAAAATGGTAAGTGTTTTATTTATCTCTATTATATAAGGGAAGGGGGGACCTATGGTGTCCTCTTTTGAACTGACTATTTTGCCCCCCTTTCCCTTACTAAATTACAAAAATAATATCAATATCAAAATGGGGATTCAAACAAAGCTACCGGAAATTACATTTCAACATCGCTCCCAAATCACTTATCTTAGGAAACTTTACAAATTCCTTTCTAAATCACGTTCAAGAAATCACACAAATCACTAAATTTTACAAAAAACTAAAAATTAACTTACAAACCAAAAGTAATATAATAGGGCGTCAATACATAAAAAAAAACATTCACAAAATTCACTTACAAATCATTGTTCTCAAGAACTCACAAATTTTGACTCTTATGCCGAAGAAAATCGGGATTCTGTTTCGAAAAATATTCAAGCACGCATCGCGTGCAAAAAATTCTAGTTATATATATACGGTTTGGATTCTAATGAGAATCCTTTTATGGTGAGATTCACTAAAAATCAGCAAACACTTCATAAACCGAGTAAAAAAAATGTGGAAGAATTTAAAATGTGTAGAAAACATTAAATGTGTGAAAACGTAAAATGAGCAAAAATTGTAAAATGAAAAAACGTAAAATAAGCATAAAAAAGTTAATGAGCAAAAGCGTAAAATGAGCAACACGTAAAATAAGCAAAAAAATGTTGTGAAATGAGCATAAAAATGTTAAATAAGCAAAAACATAAGATGAGGAAAAACATTGTGAAATGAGCGAAATCTTCGTAAAATGAGAACACTTAAGCGGTTCTTAGAGTTCTCGCTATAAGGGTGCTTCTGATCATATGAACTTAAACCTACCCCACCCATTCACCCACCCCAAATCCATCGACACACACGTGCACACGTGACAAATTTATTTGGGGTAAAGGATTAATAGTATATCTTTTATATTATTTATTAATAGGTAGAGTATTTATACAAAACCTAAGGTAACATACGATAGGAAACAATCTTCCTAAAAGATATACAATCATAACCATACATTATTCACTAAATAATATCTTAACATAATTAAACCTAAATATATTATTCTCTTAATAATATCAATATGGAAAATATATCATACATATATTTTCCGATACTGATTATATCTCGTATCTCTAACACCCTCCTGCAATCGTAACGGCAGTAACATGAATGTTGCGATTGGAAATTCTTCTCTTTGTTGAAGCCGAGATGCACTATGCTTGTGACGTCGATTTCAAAAAAAAAAATTTTTTTTTTTTGAATGATGAGAACGTTCATCTTCGAATCCATCAATCATCAACCAAACAAGAACGTATGTTTTTCGAACCTGTAAATATAACATTACAACGAGAACGTCTCTTTTTCTCGAACTCGTCGTATTTTGGTTTTTTCTGAGCAAAATCGTGCTCCAATCAAATATTATTGGTTTTTCAGAGCAAACCACACTCAAATCAATTAAAAAACCTTGTCTCATGACACAAGGAGAACCAATAATCCCTATCTCACGACACAGAAGAGCCGAAACTTTTTGTGGAGGAATCTTATGGTTAAAAAGATAGTCAAACACCAACCAACCCTTGTAAGTTGTAACACAGCAGCCTGCAGCATTACTTAATTAACGAAGCAAGAGGGAAATTTTGGATGCATGTGATCCGATAAGGTAATCAAGAATAATAAGTTGAAATATGAAATAGATGAGTTGATTCATCAAAGTACTACGTGCCAAATTAATGAGGCAGAGGAAGTAGAAGAAAACCAAGTATATTGGCAGCAAGTCCTTTTGTGGCATGAAAGACAGACTTGGAGCAAGGCACATTAAATAAGATGTCATCACTTCCCTTCAAAAGAAAAGAAAGAAGAAGTTATCATTATCACTGCTAGAATTCCGCAACTCAAAATTCACCGAGCCTATTTGATGTGTATTTTATGAGAAAACACACAAAAAATAAGATTTGCGGAAGCAAAAAAAAAAACTGTATTTTTATGAGTGTCGGTGAATCCTGCCGGTGGAATTGATGTGTCAATCTACCGGCAGGAGATAATTTTCTTTGGACTATTTCAAGATCTAACCTGCTCTTGATACCATGACAAATTTGGGTAAAGGGTTAATAGTATGGCTTTTATATTATTTATCAATAGGTAGAGTATTTATACAAAACCTAAGGTAACATAGGAAACAATCTTCCTAAAAGATATACTATCATAACCGTAAATTATTCACTAAATATAATATCTTAACATATTTAAACCTAAATATATTATTCTCTTAATAATATCAATATGGAAAATATATCATACATATATTTTCCGATACTGATTATATCTCGTATCTCTAACAACACTCGCACCCATACACGGAAAATCCATTTATTATTTTAGAGAAGCAATATCTTAAAACTAATTCATTGATGATAAGTGGTTATGGATTAATACATGTAGATATCATCATCTAACAACATTAAGAAATGATCATCATATGCTAAGGAATCACCATACAACATTAAGATCTATAATAAGAAATGTTATCATTTATTAAAGTCATCATAACTTATATATATAGGTGATATACAACTCCAACAAAAATTGTCATCACATGTACGCGGATATCTTATCCCCAATTTATTAGCTTCAAAAGAGAATTGCGAATTAAACATTTCCCAACAATAATAGCATATTAGCATAGCCTTAAAAAAAAATTCTTAAGGCTCACTATATTAGGATAATAGTACCATAAACAACATATTAATCCTTCATTACCACTTAATTTGCTCCAACTACACCATCCAAAGAATTGAATTAGCTTTATGAAGTAAACTGAGATAACAACCTTAGAACCGTCCTCTTGGCATCGGTTACGTTATCTTTCGAATACTGAGCTCGGAATTGCTCAATTGCGTTCTCATTCACTTGAAATGCCTTGGTAAGAACATCATCAAAAATAGGTGGTGTACTTCCAAAAATACTATTAGCAACATTTACTCGTCCAGGATTTTGGCTGCCAAATGAGGCAATTGCCACAGCATTTGTCTCCCCAAGATTGAGTTGAAAGTGGATTAAACCTTGTGGAAAGACGATTACATCGCCCTTCTTAACAATGGTGTCGTAGAGTTTGTTTTTAGTGGTCACAAATCCGGCATATAGGGTGCCCTCTAACACCGCGAACATCTCCGAACCTAGAGGATGAAAATGCGGAGTGTTAAGACCAAAGGGTCCGAAGTCTACACGAGCGATGGAAACCCCTAGTGTGTTGACTGCGGGGCATAGGTTGATGTCGACTAGTGTGGCATTTGCTCCTTGAGTGTTGTTTGTGTCTCCAGGTATGTTAAACCCTTTGTACAAGAAATCATTTATTGTCACGTACTTTGGATCCTTGCAAAATTTTCCATTAGTGAATGCTGTAATTGAAAAGGGAATCACTTAGCATAAGGATAGGTATATAAAACAGAAATACTATGGTGATAATTTTTTTTAAGGGTATCTATACTAATATATTAAAAGGCGTGCGTAAACCAGGAACGGTGACACGTGGCGCTCTCCATAGGGAGTTTTAGTTCACGTAATCCATGTACAATAAAAAAAAAAATAGAAACTGCATAGTATAGGTTTTGATCCTGTGACCTCAAGTTCATGTACTAAAGTTTTAACCACTAGACCAAGTTGTATTTAGTGTTATCATATCAAAGTACAATATTAATAAATGAAAATTTTCTTACCCGGGACATAGCCCGGGCCTAATAACTAGTTATATTGTTATTAACAGCTTTGTTTGAGGAAGCATTTTAGTTACCTTAAATGATAAGTTGCTAACATATTTTAGGTGTTAAAATGAATAGTAGTGTATGGTGAGTAACTTAAATAAAATTTCAAGTGGTTAAAATGACTTAGATGATAAGTTAAATTTTTACCTTTTTAAAAATGGTGACTGGTTGGAATTTTGGATAATCTTCTTAAAATTTTGATAACAACTAATTTTGTCAAAATAATTTATTAACTTAAGCAACTAATTTTGCCGAACAAATAAACTCACTAGCTACCTTATAGTTCTAATACCTTGTCAGTTCAACTTTATCTTATTAGTTTCAGTTAACTTATCAATTTTAATTTATTTCATCTAATATTGCTAAACATAGCCAACTTATTACTCATATATTAAACCTAATGACCCCTAATAATTTTGTTATGTACTACACCATAGTAAATACATGAAATAATGTACTCCCTCCCTCAAATAATTGTTTTTTTGATATCTCAGGTCAATTTTTTATAAATTAAATTCTCATCAACATATAAATATCTTATACAAATATAATAAAAATAGTAATGATTAAAGTATATACTTGAAATTAAAAGTCACATACTTTTCTGCTCTAAAAGAAATGAAAAATTATCATTTTATGTCGTTTTAAATTAATAAAACGTGATTTTATTTGGTTTTCTCTTCTTTCTATTTCTCTCCATATAATATGGGTCCCTCAATTTCGTTTTCTCTATCTCTCTCCTTTTCAACCCAATGCGTTTCATTAAAAATAAAATGGAAGAAATATGACAATTCTATAAGAAACGAACGGAATGACAATTTAGAATCCAAAAATTTTAGCATACACTTCTGTATATTCGTGACCATGGTACACCCAAGATTTTTTTTTTTCCTCATTGCTCATTTGAAATTATGCAAATGAGCAAAATGTAAAAAAAAAGAAAGTCAATGAACAAATGAGGAAAATTTATCTTCAATATACTATACACATGGTACAAAAGGACATATGATGATGAATGAACCCCTAAAATTTAAATTTTTATATTCTTAGGTCAATTTTTGGTTTGAGAAAACGGAGGTAACAGTTTGAGTCACTCCCTCAAATTAATGTATTAAACTTAAAAAAAAATAAAAGAGATGGACAAGTGAACCTGCAGATTTAGGGTCATCTACACCGACACACAAAAATCTTGTAGGGGAGAGGCGTTAGCGACGGGAAAATCAGTCGCAAAACTCATTGCAAAGGCAATGCATAAAGCCGCAGTGACCCAGATTGCAGTATTGCCAGCTCTATCAGTCTTCTCCATTGAAGACTAGTTAAGTTTGAGTAGCTAATACCCTTTTAACGAACTTTTTTTTGGTTGTATTTTAAATGTGACGGCATGAGAGGGAAAAAATGTCCTTTTTATAGATAAAAATCGGCAATGCATATTAATCATGAACCATACAGTTTGTGTGTTCAATATCGATCACTTGTATGTCGTTTTAAGAGGGGACCTCCGATCCACTAGATTTATTGGAGATTTGGAGTTGGCACATTAATTAACTCTCAATGAGAAAGTCGTGATTTTTTATCACACGTCATAGTATGTCACTCATGTCAAGCATAGCTTGATTTAGGCTATGGTCAGTTCACCTTATTTTTGCTTATTTCAGATTAATCAGATCGGATCAGAAAAAATAAGTTTAGATCAGATCAGAAAAAATAAGATCAGATCAGGTCAGATTAGATCAGACAGATCAGATCAGATCAGATCAATCATGCTTATATTTAAAAACTCATTATTACTATTAAATATCTTTCATTACATATTAGTAAAAATTATAATAATTGAATATTAATAAAGTACTCATTGAGACGAATCAAACAAGACCCCACATGACTATATTTTTTCTTATATATTGAGAAAAATCTAAAAGATTTCTCTAATTGTGAATAGTGTCAAGCAAGATTCTAAGTGAGAAAGATAAAAAATACAAAGGGAGTATTATTATTTACTAGTACATTTGTTCAAAAGGATTATTATTTTGTTGTTGTACTTATTAATTATTAATATTGGTAATTATTATTAATCTTGTTGTTACCATTATAAATGTCATTGTTATCATTATATTAAGTTATTTTGTTGTTATTAAATAATAGAAAATTAAAAGCCACGTGTTAAGAACATAAGATTGACGCAAAAATAAGAAATATATAAAATATGATAGCTCAAATTCATGAAACGAAACTACTAAGTTCGGATTACATTTCAAAATAAGCTAAGTGTGAGATACAAATTATAAATTTAGATTCGGTATACCTCTTCCTACCGAATTCCAAATCTCTCTACTATTTGAAGTTGCACGCTATTTATTTCTTTTATGCGCAAGTCATAGTTGTTTGTATATTTTATTTTATTTTATATGAAAAAAAGAGTTGAGTCTGCCGACTTCTCAAGTGTGAAACATTTTTTTAAGGGAAAGTGTGAAACATTGTATAAGTGCTCTTATAAATTAATGACTTGAGTTATATAATTATTTTTAGTAAATAATTATATTATTATATTATAATTATTATTGTTGTTCTTATAATAATGATAATAATAATTATTATTAATTAATAAAAGTTATAAATAGAAATAAAATGATAATAATAGTAATACTATAAAGAAGATCTTATATATATGTATTGCATAATAATGATTACAAAGTAATAATATAATAGTAATAATATATTTTATAAAGATAAGATCTTGTATGAATCAGAATAAGAAAAAATAAGTTCAGATCAGATAAGTTCAGATCAGAAAATTTTAGGTGAACTGAACATAGCCTTAGTGGGGGCTCTGCTTGAAAATGCAAAATCTCAAACCGGTGTATTAAGCAGATGCACACCCCCCCCCTCCACCCAATTGAGAACCTCTTGGTAAGATAAAAGATTTTTACTAGACCAATAGTTATCGCAAGTCATTCAGTCTAATTATACAGGTTAATGCACTACAAAACAAAGCTCGTATAGCAACAAAAAGTTAGGGACGGATTAAAATCCGTCCCTAAATTAGGGACGGATTGTAGGATCCGTCTCTAATTAGGGACGGATACACAAAGCCATCCCTAACTAGCGACGGATCCTAAAATCCGTCCCTAAATTTAGGGACGGATCCAGAAATCCGTCCCTAAACAATTAGTTCCTTAAACTTAGGGAAAACAATTGCCTTTAATGGGAAAAATTAGGGACGGAAATGAAAAACCGTAGCTAATATAGCTACGGAAATGAAAAACCGTAGCTAATTTAGCTACAGAAATGAAAATCCGTAGCTAATTTAGCTACGGAAATCAAAATCCGTAGCTAATTTAGCAATTTTAAGGACTTTCTACGAACTTTCACAAAACAATTTGATTTTGAAATCCGTCCCTGAATTAGCGACAGATTGTCAAATCCGTCCCTAATTTAGCTACGGATTTTAGAATCCGTCGCTAATTCTTCCAGTACATATAAACAGTTTAACAAGTTCGTATGCAGAGTAATTGGTTGGACCTTTAGCTTATGACTTTGAGGTTACGAGTTCGATTCCGGGGAAGAGCGCATCCAGTTCGATTACGAGTAGGGACGAATAACAGTTAAATCCGTCGCTAGAAATTGGTGATTACAGTTAAATTTAGGGACGGAAATGAAAATCCGTAGCTAAATTTAGCTACGGATTTTCATTTCCGTAGCTAAATTAGCTACGGATTTCAAAATCCGTAGCTAAATTTAACTACGGATTTTTATTTCCGTCCCTAAATTTAGCTACGGATTTTATTTTCCGTCCCTAATTTAGGGACAGATTTAAATTCCGTCCCTAATTTAGGGACGGAATACAAAGTTCCGTCGCTAAATTGATTTAGCGACGAAGGTTCTAGGGACGGACATAATCCGTCCCTAAATCCGTCGCTAATTCAATTTAGCGACGGATTTTGCCTATTTAGCGACGGATTCTGTCCGTTGCTAAAACGAGTTTTTTTTGTAGTGATGCTTGAGAGTAAGAAAATTAAGGAAATCCCTATACCCAAGCACAAGTAGGTAGTGGGGCTCAAACTTGTGGGTCCCTCAATTTCGTTTTCTCTATCTCTCCATATAATATGGGTCCCTCAATTTCGTTTTCTCTATCTCTCTCCTTTTCAACCCAATGCGTTTCATTAAAAATAAAATGGAAGAAATATGACAATTCTATAAGAAACGAACGGAATGACAATTTAGAATCCAAAAATTTTAGCATACACTTCTGTATATTCGTGACCATGGTACACCCAAGATTTTTTTTTTCCTCATTGTTCATTTGAAATTATGCAAATGAGCAAAATGTAAAAAAAAGAAAGTCAATGAACAAATGAGGAAAATTTATCTTCAATATACTATACACATGGTACAAAAGGACATATGATGATGAATGAACCCCTAAAATTTAAATTTTTATATTCTTAGGTCAATTTTTGGTTGTAGAAAACGGAGGTAACAGTTTGAGTCACTCCCTCAAATTAATGTATTAAACTTTAAAAAAAAATAAAAAAGAGATGGACAAGTGAACCTGCAGATTTAGGGTCATCTACACCGACACAAAAATCTTGTAGGGGAGAGGCGTTAGCGACGGGAAAATCAGTCGCAAAACTCATTGCAAAGGCAATGCATAAAGCCGCAGTGACCCAGATTGCAGTATTGCCAGCTCTATCAGTCTTCTCCATTGAAGACTAGTTAAGATTTGAGTAGCTAATACACTTTTAACGAACTTTTTTTTGGTTGTATTTTAAATGTGACGGCATGAGAGGGAAAAAATGTCCTTTTTATAGATAAAAATCGGCAATGCATAATTAATCATGAACCATACAGTTTGTGTGTTCAATATCGATCACTTGTATGTCGTTTTAAGAGGGGACCTCCGATCCACTAGATTTATTGGAGATTTGGAGTTGGCACATTAATTAACTCTCAATGAGAAAGTCGTGATTTTTATCACACGTCATAGTATGTCACTCATGTCAAGCATAGCTTGATTTAGGCTATGGTCAGTTCACTTATTTTTTGCTTATTTCAGATTTAATCAGATCGGATCAGAAGATAAAATAAGTTAGATCAAGACAGAAAAATAAGATCAGATCAAGGTCAGATTAGATCAGATAGATCAGATCAGATCAGATCAATCATGCTTATATTTAAAAACTCATTATTACTATTAAATATCTTTCATTACATATTAGTAAAAATTATAATAATTGAATATTAATAAAGTACTCATTGAGACGAATCTAAACAAGACCCCACATGACTATATTTTTTCTTATATATTGAGAAAAATCTAAAAGATCTCTCTAATTGTGAATAGTGTCAAATTCTAAGTGAGAAATATAAAAATACAAAGGGAGTATTATTATTTACTAGTACATTTGTTCAAAAGGATTATTATTATTGTTGTTGTACTTATTAATTATTAATATTGGTAATTAGTATTAATCTTGTTGTTACCATTATAAATGTCATTGTTATCATTATATTAAGTTATTTTGCTTGTTATTAAATAATAGAAAATTAAAAGCCACGTGTTAAGAACATAAGATTGACGCAAAGATAAGAAATAATAAAATATGATAGCTCAAATTCATGAAACGAAACTACTAAGTTCGGATTACATTTCAAAATAAGCTAAGTGTGAGATACACAATATAAATTTGGATTAGGTATA
The DNA here is from genome assembly GCF_026745355.1 of Beta vulgaris subsp. vulgaris. NCBI lineage: Eukaryota > Viridiplantae > Streptophyta > Magnoliopsida > Caryophyllales > Amaranthaceae > Beta > Beta vulgaris. The sequence continues at coordinate 56,968,385 of NC_079202.1, read as the reverse complement.
CCTCTTCCTACCGATTCCAAATCTCTCTAACTATTTGAAGTTGCACTGCTATTTATTTTTTTTTGCGCAAGTTATAGTTGTTTGTATATCTTATTTTATTTTATATGAAAAAAAAGAGTTGAGTCTGCCGACTTCTCAAGTGTGAAACATTTTTTTAAGGGAAAGTGTGAAACATTGTATAATTAAGTGCTCTTATAAATTAATGACTTGAGTTATATAATTATTTTTAGTAATAATTATATATTATGATTATAATTATTATTGTTGTTCTTATAATAATGATAATAATAATTATTATTATTAATAATAAAGTTATAATAGAAATAAAATGATAATAATAGTAATACTATAAAGAAGATCTTATATATATGTATTGCATAATAATGAATTACAAAGTAATAATATAATAGTAATAATATATTTTATAAATGATAAGATCTTGTAGATCAGATAAGAAAAATAAGTTCAGATCAGATAAGTTCAGATCAGAAAATTTTAGGTGAACTGAACATAGCCTTAGTGGGGGCTCTGCTTGAAAATGCAAAATCTCAAACCGGTGTATTAAGCAGATGCACACCCCCCCCCTCCACCCAATTAGAACCTCTTGGTAAGATAAAAGATTTTTACTAGACCAATAGTTATCGCAAGTCATTCAGTCTAATTATACAGGTTAATGCACTACAAAACAAAGCTCGTATAGCAACAAAAAGTTAGGGACGGATTAAAATCCGTCCCTAAATTAGGGACGGATTGTAGGATCCGTCTCTAATTAGGGACGGATACACAAAGCCATCCCTAACTAGCGACGGATCCTAAAATCCGTCCCTAAATTTAGGGACGGATCCAGAAATCCGTCCCTAAACAATTAGTTCCTTAAACTTAGGGAAAACAATTGCCTTTAATGGGAAAAATTAGGGACGGAAATGAAAAACCGTAGCTAATATAGCTACGGAAATGAAAAACCGTAGCTAATTTAGCTACAGAAATGAAAATCCGTAGCTAATTTAGCTACGGAAATCAAAATCCGTAGCTAATTTAGCAATTTTAAGGACTTTCTACGAACTTTCACAAAACAATTTGATTTTGAAATCCGTCCCTGAATTAGCGACAGATTGTCAAATCCGTCCCTAATTTAGCTACGGATTTTAGAATCCGTCGCTAATTCTTCCAGTACATATAAACAGTTTAACAAGTTCGTATGCAGAGTAATTGGTTGGACCTTTAGCTTATGACTTTGAGGTTACGAGTTCGATTCCGGGGAAGAGCGCATCCAGTTCGATTACGAGTAGGGACGAATAACAGTTAAATCCGTCGCTAGAAATTGGTGATTACAGTTAAATTTAGGGACGGAAATGAAAATCCGTAGCTAAATTTAGCTACGGATTTTCATTTCCGTAGCTAAATTAGCTACGGATTTCAAAATCCGTAGCTAAATTTAACTACGGATTTTTATTTCCGTCCCTAAATTTAGCTACGGATTTTATTTTCCGTCCCTAATTTAGGGACAGATTTAAATTCCGTCCCTAATTTAGGGACGGAATACAAAGTTCCGTCGCTAAATTGATTTAGCGACGAAGGTTCTAGGGACGGACATAATCCGTCCCTAAATCCGTCGCTAATTCAATTTAGCGACGGATTTTGCCTATTTAGCGACGGATTTCTGTCCGTTGCTAAAACGAGTTTTTTTTGTAGTGATGCTTGAGAGTAAGAAAATTAAGGAAATCCCTATACCCAAGCACAAGTAGGTAGTGGGGCTCAAACTTGTGGGTCCCTCAATTTCGTTTTCTCTATCTCTCCATATAATATGGGTCCCTCAATTTCGTTTTCTCTATCTCTCTCCTTTTCAACCCAATGCGTTTCATTAAAAATAAAATGGAAGAAATATGACAATTCTATAAGAAACGAACGGAATGAAAATTAGAATCCAAAAATTTTAGCATACACTTCTGTATATTCGTGACCATGGTACACCCAAGATTTTTTTTTTCCTCATTGCTCATATTGAAATCAGATCGGATCAGAAAAAATAAGTTTAGATCAGAGCAGAAAAAATAAGATCAGATCAGGTCAGATTAGATCAGACTAGATCAGATCAGATCAGATCAAATCATGCTTATATTTAAAAATCATTATTACTATTAAATATCTTTCATTACATATTAGTAAAAATTATAATAATTGAATATTAATAAAGTACTCATTTGAGACGAATCTAACAAGACCCCACATGACTATATTTTTTCTTATATATTGAGAAAATCTAAAAGATTCTCTCTAATTGTGAATAGTGTCAAGATTCTAAGTGAGAAATATAAAAGATACAAAGGGAGTATTATTATTTACTAGTACATTTGTTCAAAAGGATTATTATTATTGTTGTTGTACTTATTAATTATTAATATTGGTAATTAGTATTAATCTTGTTGTTACCATTATAAATGTCATTGTTATCATTATATTAAGTTATTTTGCTGTTATTAAATAATAGAAAATTAAAAGCCACGTGTTAAGAACATAAGATTGACGCAAAGATAAGAAATACATAAAATATGATAGCTCAAATTCATGAAAACGAAACTACTAAGTTCGGATTACATTTCAAAATAAGCTAAGTGTGAGATACACAATATAAATTTGGATTAGGTATACCTCTTCCTACCGATTCCAAATCTCTCTAACTATTTGAAGTTGCATGCTATTTATTTCTTTTTTGCGCAAGTTATAGTTGTTTGTATATCTTATTTTATTTTATATGAAAAAAAAAGAGTTGAGTCTGCCGACTTCTCAAGTGTGAAACATTTTTTTAAGGGAAAGTGTGAAACATTGTATAATTAAGTGCTCTTATAAATTAATGACTTGAGTTATATAATTATTTTTAGTAATAATTATTATTATTATGATTATAATTATTATTGTTGTTCTTATAATAATGATAATAATAATTATTATTATTAATAATAAAAGTTATAATAGAAATAAAATGATAATAATAGTAAATACTATAAAGAAGATCTTATATATAATGTATTGCATAATAATGAATTACAAAGTAATAATAAATAGTAATAATATATTTTATAAATGATAAGATCTTGTAGATCAGATAAGAAAAATAAGTTCAGATCAGATAAGTTCAGATCAGAAAATTTTAGGTGAACTGAACATAGCCTTAGTGGGGCTCTGCTTGAAATGCAAAATCTCAAACCGGTGTATTAAGCAGATGCACACCCCCCCCCCTCCACCCATTGAGAACCTCTTGGTAAGATAAAAGATTTTTACTAGACAATAGTTATCGCAAGTCATTCAGTCTAATTATACAGGTTAATGCACTACAAAACAAAGCTCGTATAGCAACAAAAAGTTAGGGACGGATTAAAATCCGTCCCTAAATTAGGGACGGATTGTAGGATCCGTCTCTAATTAGGACGGATACACAAAGCCATCCCTAAACTAGCGACGGATCCTAAAATCCGTCCCTAAATTTAGGGACGGATCCAGAAATCCGTCCCTAAACAATTAGTTCCTTAAACTTAGGGAAAACAATTGCCTTTTGGGAAAAATTAGGGACGGAAATGAAAAACCGTAGCTAATATAGCTACGGAAATGAAAAACCGTAGCTAATTTAGCTACAGAAATGAAAATCCGTAGCTAATTTAGCTACGGAAATCAAAATCCGTAGCTAATTTAGCAATTTTAAGGACTTTCTACGAACTTTCACAAAACAATTTGATTTTGAAATCCGTCCCTGAATTAGCGACAGATTGTCAAATCCGTCCCTAATTTAGCTACGGATTTTAGAATCCGTCGCTAATTCTTCCAGTACATATAAACAGTTTAACAAGTTCGTATGCAGAGTAATTGGTTGGACCTTTAGCTTATGACTTTGAGGTTACGAGTTCGATTCCGGGGAAGAGCGCATCCAGTTCGATTACGAGTAGGGACGAATAACAGTTAAATCCGTCGCTAGAAATTGGTGATTACAGTTAAATTTAGGGACGGAAATGAAAATCATGCTTATATTTAAAAACTCATTATTACTATTAAATATCTTTCATTACATATTAGTAAAAATTATAATAATTGAATATTAATAAAGTACTCATTTGAGACGAATCTAACAAGACCCCACATGACTATATTTTTTCTTATATATTGAGAAAATCTAAAAGATTCTCTCTAATTGTGAATAGTGTCAAGATTCTAAGTGAGAAATATAAAAAGATACAAAGGGAGTATTATTATTTACTAGTACATTTGTTCAAAAGGATTATTATTATTGTTGTTTGTACTTATTAATTATTAATATTGGTAATTAGTATTAATCTTGTTGTTACCATTATAAATGTCATTGTTATCATTATATTAAGTTATTTTGCTGTTATTAAATAATAGAAAATTAAAAGCCACGTGTTAAGAACATAAGATTGACGCAAAGAATAAGAAATACATAAAATATGATAGCTCAAATTCATGAAAACGAAACTACTAAGTTCGGATTACATTTCAAAATAAGCTAAGTGTGAGATACACAATATAAATTTGGATTAGGTATACTCTTCCTACCGATTTCCAAATCTCTCTAACTATTTGAAGTTGCATGCTATTTATTTCTTTTTTGCGCAAGTTTAGTTGTTTGTATATCTTATTTTATTTTATATGAAAAAAAAGAGTTGAGTCTGCCGACTTCTCAAGTGTCAAACATTTTTTTAAGGGAAAGTGTGAAACATAAGTGCTCTTATAAACTAATGGCTTGGGTTATATAGTTTTTTTAGTAATAATTATTATTATTATGATTATAATTATTATTGTTGTTCTTATAATAATGATAATAATAATTATTATTATTAATAATAAAAGTTATAATAGAAATAAAATGATAATAATAGTAATACTATAAAGAAGATCTTATATATAATGTATTGCATAATAATGAATTACAAAGTAATAATACAATAGTAATAATATATTTATAAATGATAAGATCTTGTAGATCAGATAAGAAAAATAAGTTCAGATCAGATAAGTTAATCAAGAAAATTTTAGGTGAACTGAACATAGCCTTAGTGGGGCTCTGCTTGAAAATGCAAAATCTCAAACCGGTGTATTAAGCAGATGCATACCCCCCCCCCTCCACCCAATTGAGAACCTCTTGGTAAGATAAAAGATTTTTTAGACCAATAGTTATCGCAAGTCATTCAGTCTAATTATACAGGTTAATGCACTACAAAACAAAGCTCGTATAGCAACAAAAAGTTAGGGACGGATTAAAATCCGTCCCTAAATTAGGGACGGATTGTAGGATCCGTCTCTAATTAGGGACGGATACACAAAGCCATCCCAACTAGCGACGGATCCTAAAATCCGTCCCTAAATTTAGGGACGGATCCAGAAATCCGTCCCTAAACAATTAGTTCCTTAAACTTAGGGAAAACAATTGCCTTTAATGGGAAAAATTAGGGACGGAAATGAAAAACCGTAGCTAATATAGCTACGGAAATGAAAAACCGTAGCTAATTTAGCTACAGAAATGAAAATCCGTAGCTAATTTAGCTACGGAAATCAAAATCCGTAGCTAATTTAGCAATTTTAAGGACTTTCTACGAACTTTCACAAAACAATTTGATTTTGAAATCCGTCCCTGAATTAGCGACAGATTGTCAAATCCGTCCCTAATTTAGCTACGGATTTTAGAATCCGTCGCTAATTCTTCCAGTACATATAAACAGTTTAACAAGTTCGTATGCAGAGTAATTGGTTGGACCTTTAGCTTATGACTTTGAGGTTACGAGTTCGATTCCGGGGAAGAGCGCATCCAGTTCGATTACGAGTAGGGACGAATAACAGTTAAATCCGTCGCTAGAAATTGGTGATTACAGTTAAATTTAGGGACGGAAATGAAAATCATGCTTATATTTAAAAACTCATTATTACTATTAAATATCTTTCATTACATATTAGTAAAAATTATAATAATTGAATATTAATAAAGTACTCATTTGAGACGAATCAACAAGACCCACATGACTATATTTTTTCTTATATATTGAGAAAAATCTAAAAGATTCTCTCTAATTGTGAATAGTGTCAAGATTCTAAGTGAGAAAATATAAAAATACAAAGGGAGTATTATTATTTACTAGTACATTTGTTCAAAAGGATTATTATTATTGTTGTTGTACTTATTAATTATTAATATTGGTAATTAGTATTAATCTTGTTGTTACCATTATAAATGTCATTGTTATCATTATATTAAGTTATTTTGCTGTTATTAAATAATAGAAAATTAAAAGCCACGTGTTAAGAACATAAGATTGACGCAAAGATAAGAAATAATAAAATATGATAGCTCAAATTCATGAAAACGAAACTACTAAGTTCGGATTACATTTCAAAATAAGCTAAGTGTGAGATACACAATATAAATTTGATTAGGTATACCTCTTCCTACCGATTCCAAATCTCTCTAATATTTGAAGTTGCATGCTATTTATTTCTTTTTTGCGCAAGTATAGTTGTTTGTATATCTTATTTTATTTTCTATGAAAAAAAAGAGTTGAGTCTGCCGACTTCTCAAGTGTGAAACATTTTTTTAAGGGAAAGTGTGAAACATTGTATAATAAGTGCTCTTATAAATTAATGACTTGAGTTATATAATTATTTTTAGTAATAATATTATTATTGATTATAATTATTATTGTTGTTCTTATAATAATGATAATAATAATTATTATTATTAATAATAAAAGTTATAATAGAAATAAAATGATAATAATAGTAATACTATAAAGAAGATCTTATATATAATGTATTGCATAATAATGAATTACAAAGTAATAATATAATAGTAATAATATATTTTATAAATGATAAGATCTTGTAGATCAGATAAGAAAAAATAAGTTCAGATCAGATAAGTTCAGATCAGAAAATTTTAGGTGAACTGAACATAGCCTTAGTGGGGGCTCTGCTTGAAAATGCAAAATCTCAAACCGGTGTATTAAGCAGATGCACACCCCCCCCCTCCACCCAATTGAGAACCTCTTGGTAAGATAAAAGATTTTTACTAGACCAATAGTTATCGCAAGTCATTCAGTCTAATTATACAGGTTAATGCACTACAAAACAAAGCTCGTATAGCAACAAAAAGTTAGGGACGGATTAAAATCCGTCCCTAAATTAGGGACGGATTGTAGGATCCGTCTCTAATTAGGGACGGATACACAAAGCCATCCCTAACTAGCGACGGATCCTAAAATCCGTCCCTAAATTTAGGGACGGATCCAGAAATCCGTCCCTAAACAATTAGTTCCTTAAACTTAGGGAAAACAATTGCCTTTAATGGGAAAAATTAGGGACGGAAATGAAAAACCGTAGCTAATATAGCTACGGAAATGAAAAACCGTAGCTAATTTAGCTACAGAAATGAAAATCCGTAGCTAATTTAGCTACGGAAATCAAAATCCGTAGCTAATTTAGCAATTTTAAGGACTTTCTACGAACTTTCACAAAACAATTTGATTTTGAAATCCGTCCCTGAATTAGCGACAGATTGTCAAATCCGTCCCTAATTTAGCTACGGATTTTAGAATCCGTCGCTAATTCTTCCAGTACATATAAACAGTTTAACAAGTTCGTATGCAGAGTAATTGGTTGGACCTTTAGCTTATGACTTTGAGGTTACGAGTTCGATTCCGGGGAAGAGCGCATCCAGTTCGATTACGAGTAGGGACGAATAACAGTTAAATCCGTCGCTAGAAATTGGTGATTACAGTTAAATTTAGGGACGGAAATGAAAATCCGTAGCTAAATTTAGCTACGGATTTTCATTTCCGTAGCTAAATTAGCTACGGATTTCAAAATCCGTAGCTAAATTTAACTACGGATTTTTATTTCCGTCCCTAAATTTAGCTACGGATTTTATTTTCCGTCCCTAATTTAGGGACAGATTTAAATTCCGTCCCTAATTTAGGGCGGAATACAAAGTTCCGTCGCTAAATTGATTTAGCGACGAAGGTTCTAGGGACGGACATAATCCGTCCCTAAATCCGTCGCTAATTCAATTTAGCGACGGATTTTGCCTATTTAGCGACGGATTCTGTCCGTTGCTAAAACGAGTTTTTTTTGTAGTGATGCTTGAGAGTAAGAAAATTAAGGAAATCCCTATACCCAAGCACAAGTAGGTAGTGGGCTCAAACTTGTGGGTCCCTCAATTTCGTTTTCTCTATCTCTCCATATAATATGGGTCCCTCAATTTCGTTTTCTCTATCTCTCTCCTTTTCAACCCAATACGTTTCATTAAAAATAAAATGGAAGAAATATGACAATTCTATAAGAAACGAACGGAATGACAATTTAGAATCCAAAAATTTTAGCATACACTTCTGTATATTCGTGACCATGGTACACCCAAGATTTTTTTTTCCTCATTGCTCATTTGAAATCAGATCGGATCAGAAAAAATAAGTTTAGATCAGAGCAGAAAAAATAAGATCAGATCAGGTCAGATTAGATCAGACTAGATCAGATCAGATCAGATCAAATCATGCTTATATTTAAAAACTCATTATTACTATTAAATATCTTTCATTACATATTAGTAAAAATTATAATAATTGAATATTAATAAAGTACTCATTTGAGACGAATCTAACAAGACCCCACATGACTATATTTTTTCTTATATATTGAGAAAATCTAAAAGATTCTCTCTAATTGTGAATAGTGTCAAGATTATAAGTGAGAAATATAAAAAGATACAAAGGGAGTATTATTATTTACTAGTACATTTGTTCAAAAGGATTATTATTATTGTTGTTGTACTTATTAATTATTAATATTGGTAATTAGTATTAATCTTGTTGTTACCATTATAAATGTCATTGTTATCATTATATTAAGTTATTTTGCTGTTATTAAATAATAGAAAATTAAAAGCCACGTGTTAAGAACATAAGATTGACGCAAAGATAAGAAATACATAAAATAGATAGCTCAAATTCATGAAAACGAAACTACTAAGTTCGGATTACATTTCAAAATAAGCTAAGTGTGAGATAACAATATAAATTTGGATTAGGTATACCTCTTCCTACCGATTCCAAATCTCTCTAACTATTTGAAGTTGCATGCTATTTATTTCTTTTTTGCGCAAGTTATAGTTGTTTGTATATCTTATTTTATTTTATATGAAAAAAAAGAGTTGAGTCTGCCGACTTCTCAAGTGTGAAACATTTTTTTAAGGGAAAGTGTGAAACATTGTATAATTAAGTGCTCTTATAAATTAATGACTTGAGTTATATAATTATTTTTAGTAATAATTATTATTATTATGATTATAATTATTATTGTTGTTCTTATAATAATGATAATAATAATTATTATTATTAATAATAAAAGTTATAATAGAAATAAAATGATAATAATAGTAATACTATAAAGAAGATCTTATATATAATGTATTGCATAATAATGAATTACAAAGTAATAATATAATAGTAATAATATATTTTATAAATGATAAGATCTTGTAGATCAGATAAGAAAAAATAAGTTCAGATCAGATAAGTTCAGATCAGAAAATTTTAGGTGAACTGAACATAGCCTTAGTGGGGGCTCTGCTTGAAAATGCAAAATCTCAAACCGGTGTATTAAGCAGATGCACACCCCCCCCCCCTCCACCCAATTGAGAACCTCTTGGTAAGATAAAAGATTTTTACTAGACCAATAGTTATCGCAAGTCATTCAGTCTAATTATACAGGTTAATGCACTACAAAACAAAGCTCGTATAGCAACAAAAAGTTAGGGACGGATTAAAATCCGTCCCTAAATTAGGGACGGATTGTAGGATCCGTCTCTAATTAGGGACGGATACACAAAGCCATCCCTAACTAGCGACGGATCCTAAAATCCGTCCCTAAATTTAGGGACGGATCCAGAAATCCGTCCCTAAACAATTAGTTCCTTAAACTTAGGGAAAACAATTGCCTTTAATGGGAAAAATTAGGGACGGAAATGAAAAACCGTAGCTAATATAGCTACGGAAATGAAAAACCGTAGCTAATTTAGCTACAGAAATGAAAATCCGTAGCTAATTTAGCTACGGAAATCAAAATCCGTAGCTAATTTAGCAATTTTAAGGACTTTCTACGAACTTTCACAAAACAATTTGATTTTGAAATCCGTCCCTGAATTAGCGACAGATTGTCAAATCCGTCCCTAATTTAGCTACGGATTTTAGAATCCGTCGCTAATTCTTCCAGTACATATAAACAGTTTAACAAGTTCGTATGCAGAGTAATTGGTTGGACCTTTAGCTTATGACTTTGAGGTTACGAGTTCGATTCCGGGGAAGAGCGCATCCAGTTCGATTACGAGTAGGGACGAATAACAGTTAAATCCGTCGCTAGAAATTGGTGATTACAGTTAAATTTAGGGACGGAAATGAAAATCCGTAGCTAAATTTAGCTACGGATTTTCATTTCCGTAGCTAAATTAGCTACGGATTTCAAAATCCGTAGCTAAATTTAACTACGGATTTTTATTTCCGTCCCTAAATTTAGCTACGGATTTTATTTTCCGTCCCTAATTTAGGGACAGATTTAAATTCCGTCCCTAATTTAGGGACGGAATACAAAGTTCCGTCGCTAAATTGATTTAGCGACGAAGGTTCTAGGGACGGACATAATCCGTCCCTAAATCCGTCGCTAATTCAATTTAGCGACGGATTTTGCCTATTTTAGCGACGGATTCTGTCCGTTGCTAAAACGAGTTTTTTTTGTAGTGATGCTTGAGAGTAAGAAAATTAAGGAAATCCCTATACCCAAGCACAAGTAGGTAGTGGGGCTCAAACTTGTGGGTCCCTCAATTTCGTTTTCTCTATCTCTCCATATAATATGGGTCCCTCAATTTCGTTTTCTCTATCTCTCTCCTTTTCAACCCAATACGTTTCATTAAAAATAAAATGGAAGAAATATGACAATTCTATAAGAAACGAACGGAATGACAATTTAGAATCCAAAAATTTTAGCATACACTTCTGTATATTCGTGACCATGGTACACCCAAGATTTTTTTTTTCCTCATTGCTCATTTGAAATCAGATCGGATCAGAAAAAATAAGTTTAGATCAGAGCAGAAAAAATAAGATCAGATCAGGTCAGATTAGATCAGACTAGATCAGATCAGATCAGATCAAATCATGCTTATATTTAAAAACTCATTATTACTATTAAATATCTTTCATTACATATTAGTAAAAATTATAATAATTGAATATTAATAAAGTACTCATTGAGACGAATCAAAAAAGACCCCACATGACTATATTTTTTCTTATATATTGAGAAAATCTAAAAGATTCTCTCTAATTGTGAATAGTGTCAAGATTCTAAGTGAGAATATAAAAAGATACAAAGGGAGTATTATTATTTACTAGTACATTTGTTCAAAAGGATTATTATTATTGTTGTTGTACTTATTAATTATTAATATTGGTAATTAGTATTAATCTTGTTGTTACCATTATAAATGTCATTGTTATCATTATATTAAGTTATTTTGCTGTTATTAAATAATAGAAAATTAAAAGCCACGTGTTAAGAACATAAGATTGACGCAAAGATAAGAAATACATAAAATATGATAGCTCAAATTCATGAAACGAAACTACTAAGTTCGGATTACATTTCAAAATAAGCTAAGTGTGAGATACACAATATAAATTTGATTAGGTATACCTCTTCCTACCGATTCCAAATCTCTCTAACTATTTGAAGTTGCATGCTATTTATTTCTTTTTTGCGCAAGTTATAGTTGTTTGTATATCTTATTTTATTTTATATGAAAAAAAAGAGTTGAGTCTGCCGACTTCTCAAGTGTGAAACATTTTTTTAAGGGAAAGTGTGAAACATTGTATAATTAAGTGCTCTTATAAATTAATGACTTGAGTTATATAATTATTTTTAGTAATAATTATTATTTATGATTATAATTATTATTGTTGTTCTTATAATAATGATAATAATAATTATTATTATTAATAATAAAAGTTATAATAGAAATAAAATGATAATAATAGTAATACTATAAAGAAGATCTTATATATAATGTATTGCATAATAATGAATTACAAAGTAATAATATAATAGTAATAATATATTTTATAAATGATAAGATCTTGTAGATCAGATAAGAAAAATAAGTTCAGATCAGATAAGTTCAGATCAGAAAATTTTAGGTGAACTGAACATAGCCTTAGTGGGGGCTCTGCTTGAAAATGCAAAATCTCAAACCGGTGTATTAAGCAGATGCACACCCCCCCCCCTCCACCCAATTGAGAACCTCTTGGTAAGATAAAAGATTTTTACTAGACCAATAGTTATCGCAAGTCATTCAGTCTAATTATACAGGTTAATGCACTACAAAACAAAGCTCGTATAGCAACAAAAAGTTAGGGACGGATTAAAATCCGTCCCTAAATTAGGGACGGATTGTAGGATCCGTCTCTAATTAGGGACGGATACACAAAGCCATCCCTAACTAGCGACGGATCCTAAAATCCGTCCCTAAATTTAGGGACGGATCCAGAAATCCGTCCCTAAACAATTAGTTCCTTAAACTTAGGGGAAAACAATTGCCTTTAATGGGAAAAATTAGGGACGGAAATGAAAAACCGTAGCTAATATAGCTACGGAAATGAAAAACCGTAGCTAATTTAGCTACAGAAATGAAAATCCGTAGCTAATTTAGCTACGGAAATCAAAATCCGTAGCTAATTTAGCAATTTTAAGGACTTTCTACGAACTTTCACAAAACAATTTGATTTTGAAATCCGTCCCTGAATTAGCGACAGATTGTCAAATCCGTCCCTAATTTAGCTACGGATTTTAGAATCCGTCGCTAATTCTTCCAGTACATATAAACAGTTTAACAAGTTCGTATGCAGAGTAATTGGTTGGACCTTTAGCTTATGACTTTGAGGTTACGAGTTCGATTCCGGGGAAGAGCGCATCCAGTTCGATTACGAGTAGGGACGAATAACAGTTAAATCCGTCGCTAGAAATTGGTGATTACAGTTAAATTTAGGGACGGAAATGAAAATCCGTAGCTAAATTTAGCTACGGATTTTCATTTCCGTAGCTAAATTAGCTACGGATTTCAAAATCCGTAGCTAAATTTAACTACGGATTTTATTTCCGTCCCTAAATTTAGCTACGGATTTTATTTTCCGTCCCTAATTTAGGGACAGATTTAAATTCCGTCCCTAATTTAGGGACGGAATACAAAGTTCCGTCGCTAAATTGATTTAGCGACGAAGGTTCTAGGGACGGACATAATCCGTCCCTAAATCCGTCGCTAATTCAATTTAGCGACGGATTTTGCCTATTTAGCGACGGATTCTGTCCGTTGCTAAAACGAGTTTTTTTTGTAGTGATGCTTGAGAGTAAGAAAATTAAGGAAATCCCTATACCCAAGCACAAGTAGGTAGTGGGGCTCAAACTTGTGACCTCAAAGTTACAAGGTGAGTTTTCCACCACCTCCACCAAGCAAGCTTAGTGCTACGGACGCACATATTAGTAGGCTAGTGATTATGTTATATAGATTAGTTTATAAATGTGATATTATAGTTTATAAATTTTACTTTATATATGTCGGAAGTTCAACAATTCTCAATCCAATATTCTTGCAAAGTAAGAGAGGAAAAAGTAAGAGAAAATTCATTGTTCTAGATGGAAGAAAAAGCAAGTATCTCCCTTGTTTAAATATGAAAGTTTTTTAGAATATCTTATTTAGTAATGGGCTAAAAAGATTGGTGTTATTCTAGTATGAACACTAGACCAAATACAAGAGGGGAGGGGGTGAATTGTAGTTCAGGGAAAATTTTGGAATTTAATTAAATTGCAGAATATAAATAAAGTATAATGAAAGAGAAAATGCACACAAGATCATTACAAGGAAAACTTCCTAGGCCCAATAGGAAGAAGAACCTTGACCCCAAGGGATTTTGACTCAATACTTCTCTCAATATAATAGACCAAAAGACTCTCTTTACAACCTATTATTGGACCCTTCTCTGTTCCTCTAGGAACTTGTTCTAGTCACTCAGTTCTCCTTCAACTGATGGCACTCACTTGACTTCACTCGAAGTCTTCTCTTTTCTCTCTCTTGATTACAAGAATATTCTCAGAGATTTCTCTCATCCAAACACTATGAATATTACAATGTATGTCTTGTAAGTGAAGAACAAAATACAAAAAAAAGTCGTTAATTCTTTGAACAAGTCTTCCTCTATAAATAGCTGATGCAACGGTTATAATTCTTCAGCTGGAAATCCACGTATTCTTCAGCTACAATGTAGGCACTCTTGATCCATGATCTTGCGCCATATAACCCACGATCTTAGCAACAATTATTTACCCCACTATAGTTAATGGAAATATCTCGTAGGTTGTTGGCAATTTTCATGCGCTGCTTCCCACACTTTTAGCCATGTTGTATTCAACCTATACAACACTCAACAACTTTGCATCTAATAATAGAAACTCTTTTTTATAAAGATTCTCAATTACTAGATTTATTAACCATATCATAAAATTCAAAGGTGCATGAATAATATCTTGAAAAGATTAAATAATTAATATTTTCAAAAGATTCTCAATTACTAGATTTAGAGTTTGTCTTGTAAGAGACCGCCTACTTTTAAATTAAAATTAGGTAATGGTAAGCCCAAAATTAAGAAGAGAATTAGCCCAATAGTGAGTAGGTTAATTTCATTTGGTGACTAGTTTAATTCATTTAGTAACTAGGTCTACTTTTATATTAAAATTAGACCGTCTCTTTTAATAATTTTTGCTAGATTTATTATCCATATCATAAAATTCAAGGGTGCATGAAGAATTTCTGTATCAGGTTCACTAGTTTAATTGTTGAATATTAATAAGGTGGAAGAGTTTGATTTATATAATAGATATTACTAAACAATTATCAACATTCAAGTTTTAAAATATTATAAGGATAACTATTAGGATGAAATTTATGTTTTTATTTTTTCTTTATGATTGTGTCAATCAAGTTATATGGTCAATTTAATTTTTGATCCTAGTTTTTCCACACATATGTAAGAAGAAAAAATCATTCTCCTTAATTTAATATTTAAATAAAATTTCAAATTTAATTTCATTGTTAACTTGTTCAATATGTATGGCAAGTAGGAAAAAGAAAAAATTATGTTATATATGATAATTTAAATTTATTAATGATATATCTGATATTTTGTGAGTGGACACCATCTTCCACCTCCTTCACTTATATAATACTCATTAGGTAATCCAAATTTTATGCGAGCTAAATCCAGTTCATTTACAGAACACATTATATACAACACTGAGACAGAAGTAATTAACACAAATCAGAAAAACATTGTAATCCTTTTATTCAAACCATTTATACAAGCTTAGGATATCAAGCGAATAGTACATAATTGAGAGCCAATTCACACAAAGGTAATTAAAGCTATAAGTAAAATTATCATGACATGGTACGATATATATATGTGTGTGTGTGTGTGTGTGAGGGATTTTGGTGATACTTGCCACGCACATGGTACTCTTCAACATATGTAAGCCAAATTAATCAAGCAACATCAGTTAAGAGTTTAAGAATAGATCTTCCAGTGTTGATTGATATGTTTTGACCTGAAAACTGAGATCGAAGTTGCTGAATCACCATCTCATCTACCTGAAACGCTTGGGTAAGTACATCATCCAAAATTTGTGGCGTAGTTCCAAAGACACCATTAGCAACATTAACTCGTCCAGGAAATTGGCTCCCAAAAGAGGCAATAGCAAGAGCATCTGTCTTGCCAAGATTAAGCTGGAAGTGGATTAAGCCTTGAGGGAAAACAATCATGTCACCCTTTCTCAACACCGTGTCGAAAAGCTTGTAATCGGTGGTGACAATGCCGGCATATAAAGTCCCCTCTAGCACCGCGAATATCTCAGAACCACGAGGGTGCAAATGAGGTGTGTTTAGGCCAAAGGACGCAAAGTCTACACGAGCCATGGCTACACCTAATGTGTTAAGTGCTGGAAATCGATTGACATCTACTAGTGTGGCTTCTGCTCTTTGAGTGTTGTTTGTGTCTGAGGGAATATTAAACCCTTTGTATAAGAAATCGTCGATTGTCACGTCTTTTGGGTTCTTGCAGAATTTTCCATTTACAAACACTGCGAAAAAAGTTTAGATATTTGAGTTAGGATTTGATTCATATGGTTTTATAAGAGTTGCATAAAAAGTAAGCTGAAGAAAATTTATTGCTTATATTGTTAGACATGATATCAAAATAAGCTACCAGAAACAGCTAACCAATGAACTATATAAAGTTGTTTCTATGCACTATTAATTGCTAGAATCAGCGCCGACTCGAACAATATGGAGACATGTGCTAATATTAAAAAATATATTAAGAAATAGGCCCCTGTATGAAAAAAAATAAAAGAAACAACAAAAATATGCAAGTGAAACAAATAACAAACATGCATCAAACTAAGTTTTTCTCTTCAAAATATTTTGATACAATACAAGAAGAGTTTAATTCAACAAATTTACAGACATTTTGACCATCAGCTTCAAGTCTTTTGCGTTCAATTTTTTTTTTTTTTTCAATTTGAAGGCCCCTTTAAAATTGAGGCCCTGTTCAAACCATATCCCCACTTTGGACATGCTAAGGGCCGGACTTGGCTAGAATCTAGCGTTCGAGATAAGAAAAAAATTATTCATTATCGTGGTTTTAAGTGTATGTATTAGCCCCCTTCAAAAATATATATAATAGTCATAACTCGCAAGGTGATAAACATCATATTTACTTAGACATACTAATTTTGAAATTAAGAGAATATAACCTTTTTTTTCTATTGTCAACTCCAAAAACGAGCCTTACTTTTTGTGATAAACATCATATTTAGGTCAACAAGCTCTAACTTATATCGTGATTAAACCCAAAAAAAATGCAAAAAAGAGTAATCTTTAGTACAAAGTTAGCACGAGTATACAGAAGTATGTAATACTCTCTCTGTAAAAAAATTTATCTTGCTCACTCTTGAATATTTTTATCAAAGTTAGAAAACAATGGCCATATTTAGTGATGATTATTATATATGAAATAATTTAGTTATACAAATATTAACGACTAGATATGTGCATTGGAGACTGTGCAAAAGTGAGTAAGCAAAAATATACAACAGGAGTACCTAACTAGTTACACTCACTTCGTTTCTATTTGTTTTTTCTACTTTAACCTTTTTTTTCTCTCTCAAAGATATTCCAAATAGAGACGGAAGAAGTACGTGATATCTCAGAAGGAACTTATGCGGTAAGAGCACCCCAAACCTTGGTCCCTATGATTTTAAAAGAGTGAATAAATGGTTGACACTTTACGATGTTCAACCTATATTTTGGATATAGTATTTGACATCCTCCCAAAATTTCACAGAGCTCATGGAAATGGAAAGTGCAAAAGATTGTAAAAATTTTCATAGGAAAGATATTAATATATTTACAAAAATATATACTAATAGATCATCCAAAAAAAGGATCAAAATGTGAAAAGAGAAGAATTATGAACCTGCTGAATCAGGGTCATTTACACCCACACAAAAATCCTGTAGGAGACCAGGATCAGAGGCCGAAGCCACGTAAATTTGAGAAGTAAAGCTCATTGCAAAGACCATGCACAAAGCTAAAGTAGCCAAGATTGCATGATTATTGTTCTCCATTAATTTGACGAAGTAACAAGTAGGTAAAACTACAACTTTTTATGATTTAATTTGCTTTAAATAGGACTATATAGGAGTATGTTGTCGATCTCTTTTTTTTCACTTTGAGGTTAGAACATTAACGCAATCGCCTTTTTATAGACCACAGTCGGCGCAGTTATTAATCAATGAAAATAAAAAGTCATCTCATAGCACGCACCAGCTGACCCTAACATAGGAATAAATTGATTGGATAAGAAAGCACGAAAAATTGAGATTGGAGATACTTCCTTCCAACATGTGTGGAGTTGATATTTCATAGAGTTTGACCTTGACAGGATGGATCAAGGGACGGCTAAGAGTATACTCCCTCCGTCCCAATTTATTTGCTACATTTTGTCATTTAGGGGTATCTCAATTTATTTGCTACATTTGCAAATATTTCCATATATAGTATACATAGGTCCCACACTTTATTTACAAATTTGTCATCACTCCCTTCTTGATTTTGTAAATGTTTCCATATATAATACATAGGTCCCACAATTTACCTATTTGCTTTTTTGTTAATTCCATTTATGTCAATGGTCCCCACTCCCTCCTTGGTCTTTGTGAAAAAGTGCTTGTAGCAGATAAATTGGGACGGAGGGAGTATTACATTACTGCTAAAAAAAAGTACGGTATTGGCATTAAAACCACTTGGTGACAAGGTAGTTTACATTCTCCATTTAACTTCTAGTAGAATAAAAATTTTTAACATAATTAAGAGTGAAAGTTATTTGGATAAAATTCGAGACTCAATCTAATGTAAACCAAATTAGTAATACGAGTTCGACTCGAACTATGTTCAAATTGAACTCGGATCGAGTTTTTTGAAAAATTGAATTTTCTAATTGGTTTGGATTGTTGATGATTGGATTCAATAATCCAAAATAATTGAATATTTATAATCCATGTGTTGTGTGTTTGTATATTTGGATTGAGCATAAATTTTTTTATAAATTAGATTATTTATGGGTTTGTATGCATTATCAGCTTTTAAAAATGAATTTTTATGGGATTGTATGAAGTACTTTTATTATCTAACACTTTTTTTTTGATACTCGTGCCCAAATTATTTCAACAAAAAAAACGAGTTTAAAATTTGGAGATTTTGAATTTGATCCAATCTAAAAATTCGGATTAGATTGATTTCGATTCAAACTCTGATTGGTCGTCTGAATTTGGATTGGAAAATTGAAATCCATATTTTAATTCCGATTAGATTGGACAAGGCCTACGTCCAAACCGTACACTGAACTTTAACCCTAATGATAATGGTACCTAGTACTCATTAAAATTTCTAATTAAAGAAATATTGAGCAAACCAAAAATTGAAACATTTAAAAGGACTAATCCTATGTGATGATATTATGTGATTGATGCGGAAGTTTATCTGGGTAGTATAATTTAGCAATATAGAACTAATTTATCGTTAAATTGAATTAACTCCTTTTAATATATATAGAACGCTATAAAAGAGTATAATTTAAACGATATTTCGTCGCAGATGTAGAGAGATTGACCTTTTAATAGCTTTAGCAATTAATTAGGGATATGTTTTCTTCAACTGAATTTATCTAAACGAGACTTAATTTGTATAGTTAGACCTGATTAGTCCTAATTTTATCTTATATTTACATTTGACTGAACCTGCTCATACTTTAAAAAAGAACCTTTTTTAAAGGTGAAAAGAACGCACTTTAAGTCGTGGTACATAATATATTTTTTCATAAGGATATACACCCTCCGTTTTCCTAAAATCTATCCATAGTGATCGAACTTATATTAACTTTGACCATCTTTTATACTTCCTCCATATCAAATTAAATACAACAGTTTCTAAAAATGGATGTTTCAAATTAAATGCAACACTTTCCTTCTTTCTATTTTTGATATGATTTTTACTCCCGAAATTACCAAAATGTCCTTATTAAAAAACTAGAACACATATTATATTACCCAAATCAAATTAATTACAAACCTAATCAAAATTAAACTATCTAAATTAATCTACCCACCACCCACAACTAACCACCATTTCTCTCTCCTCCATCCTCTCATCATCATTTTCTCCATCCCTACTTACACCACCACTCAAACTTTTTTTGCTTCACCACCACCATCATCATCACCATCCTCCATCATTATCCACCACCACCATCCTCCATCACCATCCTCCATCATTATCCACCACCACCATATTCATCACCATTATCCTCCAATACCATTTTCTGTCCTCCACCCACCACCACCATCATCACCATTCTCGTCGGTGACCTTCATACTCCACCTTCGATCTCCTTCCCCACCATTCCAAAACCATCGACATCCTCTAGATTCGATCGCTTTCTCTAACCACACAACCACCCTACCACCTTCGATATTGTCGTTCTCTTACCTCCATCCTCCTTCGTTCTCTCTCTCTCTTCGATCTTTTTATCTCGTTTTGGTGGTGTTGTGGAGGTGGAATGGGTTTTGGGTGGTGGGGGTAGTCGGAAGGTAGTTTTGGGCTTTGAATTTTGGGTGTGTGTTTTGATTTGGGTTTTTGGTTGATTTAGGCAGCAGGAAGGTGTTTTAATGGTGGTGGTGTTTCGGTGGTGGCGTTTCGGTGGTGGTGAAGTTTCGGTGGTACTGGTGATACTAGTGGTGCTCCGGCGGTGGTGGTGGCAGTAAGTAGTGGTACTGGTGGTACTACGCCGACGGTAGTGGTGGTAGTAGGTACTGGTAGTGGCGGCATTAGGTGTTGCTTGGTCCCACCTCATATCTCCAATTAAACTTAATTACATGCCCTCACCTTTTTCTAATCTCACCCAAAGAAATTTTGCCTAAAAGTCCGTGTCCATTGAATTGTTGCGTTTAATTTGATACGGAGGAAGTAGTTTATATATAAAAAAATATCAAAATCTGACTAGCTTGGTTGTTAGGCTCACTTTAATGTGTTTTTTCACAAAATTAAAATTTTATAATATTATATCAATAAAAACAATTCTTTTAAAAAGATTTCACATAAAATAGAGAAGTATTTTACTAATTTCAGAAAAGATGGAATAAAAGATACTCCCTCTATATTATTTTATCTTTTCTACTTTGACTTTACACGTTTGCCAATGCACTTATTCTACATTAAATATCTTTCATTACATATTAGTAAAATTTATAAATAATAATAAAGTACTCATTGAGACGAATCAAACAAGACATCCCCCCCCACATGACTATATTTTTTCTTATATATTGAAAAAAATCTAAAAGATTCCCTCTAACTGTGAATAATGTCAAGATTCTAAGTGAGAAAGATAAAAAAAAAAATAAAAATTACAGAGGGAGCAGGGGCGGATTATTGTTGGGGCGGGTGGGGACTTGGCCCCCCATAAATGTATAAGATAAATTGAGTAAATTGTAATTTATGTCACAAAATAAAGATTGTTACCCTTTGAGTTATTCTATGTTAGCCTATTAGGCAACCAATGATATAAAAAGTTTGAGGGATAAAAGAGTAAAGTAACTGCAAACTAGTGTGAATACATTTATTGCTCTTTGAGTTACTTTATAGAGAACCAACCAGTCAAAAAATTGAGGGGTTAAAAGGTAAAAAATGAGTGCTCCCTTTGTATTTTTTTTTTATCTTTCCTACTTTGACTTTGCACGTTTGTCAATGCACTTATTCTACATTAAATATCTTTCATTTCATATTAGTAAAAATTATAATAATTGAATAGTAATAATAAAATACTTATTGAGATGAATCAAACAAGACCCCATACATGACTATACTTTTTTCTTATATAATGAGAAAAATCTAAAAAAACCTCTCTGATTATGAATTGTGTCAAGATTCTACGTGAGAAAGATAAAACGATACAGATGGAGTACTAAATAGTATAGACACATTTATTGCAACATAAAAGTAATTGAAAATTTAATTGATAAATTATATTATTTATAGAAAGATTCAAAGTAGTAACAATATATTTAAATTTTTTAATGGTGAATACAGACACAATAAAAGACAACGAAGAGAGTATTATATTATATTATATTTATTTTTAATATTAATATTAATAATTATTATATTCATTAAAATTAAAATTATTATTATTATTTTTATTATTTTAGTTCAATTCAAATCAAATTCTCTCAATCTAAAAAAACGAAGCCTTACAGTACTTCCATAATAGATCCTACTCATAATAATCAAAATCCTAAAAATCAATATGGAATATATACTACTAATATTCATCATTTTCTAATGTCTAGTAAAAACAAATATCTCAATTCTCAACTACCATGTATCGTACGTGCTCATATATTAAGATAGAAAAAATAACTAGTCTTCCAAATCTTACTAATCAAGGATATTCAATCCAATAACCAGCCTTTTCCTTCTTGCGTGATTGTTTTATTCTTTGTGTACCAATTCTATACCAATTAATTTAATTTGCTTTATTTTTTTTTAATATTTAAAAATAAGTGTAAGGTCTTGCACTCTTGGTAGCTAGTTGCATGACGCCATGAACCAAGCACTAAGAAAGACTAGCAAACATTTTAAACATAAAAAGTTGGACTGAAGATTTAAATATGTTCTTTTTTAATGAAGATTTTTTTAAGCTACACCACAAGGCATATGTTAAGAGTATCAAAATTTCTATATAATATATTATTATACAAAAAAGTTTCCATTTCAAAATCCAAACAAATTATAGTTTTTACCCGATTATCACTATATTTTTAGTATTTATTTATATTTATTATCACTAGATAGAATCTTGTTGAATAATTTTCGTTGATAATGATATCTTGAAAATTTTAATCTATGCCTTGTGACATATGTTTGAAAAGTCCTTTAATCAATATTAA
This sequence comes from Beta vulgaris subsp. vulgaris, assembly GCF_026745355.1. NCBI lineage: Eukaryota > Viridiplantae > Streptophyta > Magnoliopsida > Caryophyllales > Amaranthaceae > Beta > Beta vulgaris. Next base: position 56,945,732 of record NC_079202.1, on the reverse strand, counting down.
TAAAACACTCCACCATTTCTTATACCATTATAGAGTTTTCAGCAAGTTTATGTATGAATTTACTTGCTAAAGTATATATTTCCTCCGTTCTGTTTTAAATAAAACGTAGGGTCATGATATAGGATTTAGAAGATGAGGGAGATAGAAAGAAAGAAAAAGATGGACTCGTGTGATGAGAGAAGTGAATACCAAATTAAATAAAGTAACAGTTTATTTATTTTGAAATGATCTAAAATGGTAAGTGTTTTATTTATCTCTATTATATAAGAGAAGGGGGGAGCAATGGTGTCATCTTTTGAAATACCTATTTTACCCCCCCTTCCCATTCTAAATTACAAATTCACATACAAATTAAAGGGGGCTTCAAACAAAAATACCAAAAATATAATTATAACGAACACTCACAAGTCAACTAAAATCATAAAATTGCATAATTTACGTTATGCAAATCACTAAAATGAGGAAACTTTATAAAAACTTAAAAATTCAATTACAAATTACAATCTATGAAAAAATTGACTTGAAATCAAAGTGTCCACTTTCTTTACAACTTATGAAGTACTATACTTAATTCAAAAATCAACTAAAAAATTATAATATTAGAAATCATAAATAAATTCAATAAAATTTCTATTTTGTTCATAGAATTTAACTTTGAAAAGTAAAAAAAAAAACAAAAAAAATGATGAGAGACTTAAGTGACAGAAACTAAACCAATCAAATTTTGCAACTAAAAACAATTATACTTTGTATGTCTAATGTTCAAATTTTGACTCTTATGCCGAAGAAAATCGAGTTCCTGTTTCAAAAAATATTCAAGCACACATCGCGTGCAAAAAATTCTAGTTATACATATACGGGTTGGATTCTATTGAGAACCCTTTTATGGTGAGATTCACTAAAAATCAGCAAAAACTTCCACTAGTAGAATAAATGCTATTTGCTGCAGTGGTATTGCTGCGGTTTTACCCATACGCAGTAATATATCACGTAAAAAGAAAAGAAAAAACAAAAAATAACCATATTGCTGCGGTTTCGGCCGAAAACCGCAACAATATATTTTCAACGGATTTTTTTTTGAAACTTTTTGACTATTTGACCAAATATATTGCTGCGGTTTCTAGAAAGAACCGCATACAATATATTAAAATAATATTAAAAAATATTATTTTAACCTATTGCTGCGGTTCCTAAAAAAACCGCAGTAATATGATTTTAATATAATAACAAAACGGCCCAAGTAGGGTATCCCCTCTCTCTCTCCTCCTCTCTTCCTCCCATCTTTTTCACGCCTCCTCTCATCTTCTCTCACTTCTCTCTCTCCTCTAACCCTCTCAGTTACGCCACGCCTCCTCTCATCTTCTCTCTCTTCTCCCCTCATCTTCTCTCTCTCCTCTAACCCTCTCAATCACGCCGGACGTCCTTCGAAATCAACGTCGTCTTTCGAAATCGCAAAACTCGCAAGTTCGACGTTGATTTCGAAAAGTCCCTCGCCAAAATCGCAAGGTCTTTCAACGAGGTTGGCGTTGATTTCGACGAATTCGCAAGTCCCTCGCCAAACTCGCAAGGTCTTTCGACGAGGTCGACCGTTCATTGTTTTCGTTCGGTATTCGTTCATAAGGTCGCCAGATTGCTATTTGCTATTTGATTTCATAAGATTCGCAAGGTCGACCGTTTATTGCTATTTGCTCGCCAGATTCATAAGGTCGTCGTCGACCGTTCGGTTTTCGTTCGTTGCTCAACAGTTCGCCAGATTCAAGTACTCGTTTTGGGTCGCCGTTGGTTGTGTTCCTCCAATTTGTTGGTTGTTTTCGAATTTCTACTGTAATTATGTACAATTTGTCAATTTTTCAGTTTTAGTTGTAAGTGTTTTTTTTTTTCATTTTACTTTTAAATTTATTGTATTATTTATGTAACTAGTTTTTTTTATCGTTATATATTGATATTATTTATATGTCATTTCATTTTCAATTCATATGCAAATTTTGTGGATAGTGGATTTTTTTGTTACCGGATTTTTATTTTTCAAATGTGATTGCAAAATGAAAAAAAAAATTTTTTTTTTTGGTTACCAGGACCTATTGCTGCGGTTTGGGCCCAAAACTGCAGCAATAGTTTGACATATTGCTGCGATTTTGGCCCAAAATCGCAACAATACTCTGTTAAATATGTAATACATAAAAATATTGTTGCGGTTTGGCCTAAAAACGCAGCAATATTTGTAGATATTGCTGCGGTTTAAAACTACAGCAATATTATTAATACCTATTGCTGCCCCTTTAATTGCTGCGCGCCCAAAACCGCAGCAATATAGCAATTTTTAACCGCAGCAAATAGCATTTATTCTACTAGTGTTCTAAACCGAGCAAAAAAAAATAATAAATGTGCAAATAAAAGTTTAAAATGTGTAGAAAACATGAAATGTGTAAAAACGTAAAATGAGCACAAAATTGTAAAATGGGAAAAACGTAAAATAAGCATAAAAAAGTTATGAGCAAAAGCGTAAAATGAGAAACACATAAAATAAGCAAAAAAAGTTGTGAAATGAGCATAAAAATGTTAAATAAGCAAAAACATAAAATGAGCAAAAACATTATGAAATGAGCGAAATCTTCGTAAAGTGAGGACGATTAAGCGGCTCTCACAATTCTCACCATAAGGGTGCTTCTGATCATATGAACTTAAACCCCACCCATCCACCCACCCCAAATCCACCGACACACACATGCACATGCGCATGCACACGCGCACCCATACACGAAAAATCCATTTATTATTTTAGAGAATAAGCAATATCTGAAAACTAATTCATTATTACTGATAAGTGGTTATGGATTAATACATGTACATCACAACTCCAACAAAAAATCTATAATAAGTATGCTAAAGAATCTATATCATCATCTAAGAACATTAAGAAATGATCATCATATGCTAAAGAATCACCATACAACATTAAGATCTATAATAAGTATAAAATGTTATTATTTATTAAAGTCATGGTAACTTATATAGGTGATATACAACTCCAACAAAAATTGCCATCACCAATAACAATAGCATAGCCTTAAAAAAAATCTTAAGGCTCACTAAATTAAGATAATAGTACCGTAAACAACATATTAATTCTTCATTACCACTTAATTTGCTCCAACTACACCATCCAAAGAATTGAATTAGCTTTATGAAGTAAACTGAGATAACAACCTTAGAACCGTCCTCTTGGCATCGGTTACGTTATCTTTCGAATACTGAGCTCGAAATTGCTCAATTGCGTTCTCATTCACTTGAAATGCCTTGGTAAGAACATCATCAAAAATAGGTGGTGTACTTCCAAAAATACTATTAGCAACATTTACTCGTCCAGGATTTTGGCTGCCAAATGAGGCAATTGCCACAGCATTGTCTCCCAGATTGAGTTGAAAGTGGATTAAACTTGTGGAAGACGATTACATCGCCCTTCTTAACAATGGTGTCGTAGAGCTTGTTTTTATGGTCACAAATCCGGATATAGGGTGCCCTCTAACACCGCGAACATCTCCGAACCTAGAGGATGAAAATGCGGAGTGTTAAGACCAAAGGGTCCGAAGTCTACACGAGCGATGGAAACCCCTAGTGTGTTTACTGCGGGGCATAGGTTGATGTCGACTAGTGTGGCATTTGCTCCTTGAGTGTTGTTTGTGTCTCCGGGTATGTTAAACCCTTTGTACAAGAAATCATTTATTGTCACGTACTTTGGATCCTTGCAAAATTTTCCATTAGTGAATGTTGTAATAGAAAAGGGAATCACTTAGCATAAGGATAGGTATATACAACAAAAATACTATGGTGATAATTTTTTTTAAGGGTATCTATACTAATATATCAAAAGGCGTGCGTAAATCAGGAACGGTGACACGTGGCGCTCTCCATAGGGAGTTTTAGTTCACGTAATCCATGTACAATAAAAAAAAAATAGAAACTGCATAGTATAGGTTTTGATCTTGTGACCTCAAGTTCATGTACTAAAGTTTTAACCACTAGACCAAGTTGTATTTAGTGCTATCATATCAAAGTACAATATTAATAAATGAAATTTTTCTTACCCGGGGCATAGCCTGGGCCTAATAACTAGTTATAGTGTTATTAACAGCTTTGTTTGAGGAAGCATTTTAGTTACCTTAAATGATAAGTTGCTAACATATTTAGGTGTTAAATGAATAGTAGTGTCCTGGTGAGTAACTTAAATAAAATTTCAAGTGGTTAAAATGACTTAGATGATAAGTTAAATTTTTACCTTTTTAAAAAGTGACTGGCTGGAATTTTGATAATCTTCTTAAAATTTTGATAACAACTAATTTTGTCAAAATATTTATTAACTTAAGCAACTAATTTTGCCGAACAAATAAACTCACTAGCTACCTTATAGTTCCGATACCTTGTCAGTTCAACTTTATCTTATTAGTTTCAGTTAACTTATCAATTTTAATTTATTTTCATCTAATATTGCTAAACATAGCCAACTTATTACTCATACATTAAACCTAATGACCTCTAATAATTTTGTTATGTACTACACCATAGTAAATACATGAATAATGTACTCCCTCCCTCAAATAATTATTTTTTGATATCTCAGGTCAATTTTTTATAAATTAAATTCTCATCAACATATAAATATCTTATACAAATATAATAAAAATAGTAATGATTAAAGTATTACTTGAAATTAAAAGTCACATACTTTTCTGCTCTAAAAGAAATGAAAAATTATCATTTTAGGTCGTTTTAAATTAATAAAACGTGATTTTATTTGGTTTTCTCTTCTTTCTATTTCTCTCCATACACAACAAGAATGTTAGGGTTTAGCGTCCGACAAAATCGGACGGTAAAAATGCGGAATCGGACGCTAAACATATTAGCGTCCGATAACGGACGCTAAACAGCTGATGCAAAACACCTGGTCGCTAATGGCAAGATTAGCGTCCGATAAACGGACGCTAAAATATACCGACCGCTTTTCGACAACTAGCGTCCGATTTTGCTGCTGACGCCAACTAGCGTCCGTCTTTCCCGGCGGACGGTATTTAGCGTCCGTTTCCAGAAGCGGACGCTAGTTAGCGTCGGCTTCAGCGGACGGTAAATTACGTCCTCTGCCAGAGGCGGACGCTAGTTGGTCCAATAAGTTTTTGCGGACGTTAATCTCCAAATGGCGGACGCTAATTCCTTTTTTTTTTTTTTTAAATAATTGTAATTTAATAGTTTTTAACCTGTTTCGTTTTCCAATCAAATATATATTCAAGCTGTCCGCTAATGCGCCAAATTCTGCACTAATGACCTGTTTACATTAAATATAACTTCATAAATACACTAATATAAATTCATACATACATAAAATAAGTTAACGGTTTTAACTAAATTATATGTTTTCACGTTCCGAAATATAAACAAGATAGTGCAAGCTAATGTAGGATCCTAAGTCGCACACGCATCACCACCGCCGGTGGGGGGTCTCGAGGCCCGGGAGGGGGAAAGAACCACCACACTGGCTCATCATCTGGCTGTATGTCTCCATAGTGGCCCTCATCTGCGTCAGGTACTCACATACACCCTGCGATCCTCCTCTCTCTCCCTTTGCCTGCGATGCGTTCCTCTTCTATCACCTTCTGCATCCGCTCACTTCTCTTTGCATCTCGGCTCTCTCTTCCTCAAACTTCGAAGACAACTGAGAATACATGGAAGGAGTGCAACTGGAGGACGAACTACCTCCTCCCCTCGAAGACCTCTCAAAATAGAGGTCTGCACTCGTCCCCAAACCAGGAACCCACCCTTTCTTTCTGCCACCAACAGTCTCAAAGAAAATCTGGTTCGGGCCTTGGTTTCACCTCTTTCTTCACATTGAGCAAGAGTTTTGTCATAACTTTCCTGCAAGAATGGATTAAGCAAGTTTAATACACTTATCCAATGAAAATGAGAGAAACTAAGCCATTTCGAGCCATTTTTGGGTTTCATGTTCCTATAATCCTACCTCTATGCCTATTCCAAGTTCTATTGCTTATGCAAGTCCTAGAATACTCATTTAAACTTTCTACTACTTGGTTGTATGATTCTAAGCAAGTTTAAGACACTTAGCCAATCAATATGAGAAAAACTAATTATTTCGAGCTTTTTTTGGGTTTCATGTTCCTATAATCCTACCTCTATGCCTATTCCAAGTTCTTATTGCTTATGCAAGTCCTAGAATACTCATTTAAACTTTCTACTACTTGGTTGTATGATTCTAAGCAAGTTTAAGACACTTAGCCAATGAAAATGATAGAAAACTAAGCTATTTCGAGCCCTTTTTTGGGTTTCATGTTCCTATAATTCTACCTCTATGCCTTTCCAAGTTCTTATTGCTTATGCAAGTCCTAGAATACTCATTTAAACTTTCTACTACTTGGTTGTATGATTCTAAGCAAGTTTAAGACACTTAGCCAATGAAAATGATAGAAACTAAGCTATTTCGAGCCCTTTTTTGGGTTTCATGTTCCTATAATTCTACCTCTATGCCTATTCCAAGTTCTTATTGCTTATGCAAGTCCTAGAATACTCATTTAAACTTTCTACTACTTGGTTGTATGATTCTAAGCAAGTTTAATACACTTAGCCAATGAAAATGATAGAAACTAAGCCATTTCGAGCCCTTTTTTGGGTTTCATGTTCCTATAATCCTACCTCTATGCCTATTCCAAGTTCTTATTGCTTATGCAAGTCCTAGAATACTCATTTAAACTTTCTACTACTTGGTTGTATGATTCTAAGCAAGTTTAAGACACTTAGCCAATCAATATAGAAAAACTAAGCTATTTCGAGCCTTTTTGGTTTCATGTTCCTATAATCCTACCTCAATACCTATTCCAAGTTCTATTGCTTATGCAAGTCCTAGAATACTCATTTAAACTTTCTACTACTTGGTTGTATGATTCTAAGCAAGTTTAATACACTTAGCCAATGAAAATGATAGAAACTAAGCTATTTCGAGCCCTTTTTGGGTTTCATGTTCCTATAATCCTACCTCTATGCCTATTCCAAGTTCTTATTGCTTATGCAAGTCCTAGAATACTCATTTAAACTTTCTACTACTTGGTTGTATGATTCTAAGCAAGTTTAAGACACTTAGCCAATCAATATGAGAAAAACTAAGCTATTTCGAGCTTTTTTTGGGTTTCATGTTCCTATAATCCTACCTCTATGCCTATTCCAAGTTCTTATTGCTTATGCAAGTCCTAGAATACTCATTTAAACTTTCTACTACTTGGTTGTATGATTCTAAGCAAGTTTAATACACTTAGCCAATCAATATGAGAAAAACTAAGCTATTTCGAGCCTTTTTTGGGTTTCATGTTCCTATAATCCTACCTCTATGCCTATTCCAAGTTTAAGACACTTACCTTGATTTTTTGGACTTTGTCGTTGATCGGAACCTTCTTTCCAGACTCATCCTTCATGTGTGTATCCATGAACAAGTCCACAGCGGAAGGCAGCATCCCTCCACGCTGTGCGGCCTACACGTTCAAAGACATTAATTAAATCAAGTTTTTGTATTAAATGTATTCAAACAAGTTACACTTACCAATCTCTTGGCGCGCTCTGCTGAGGAAATAGAACCCTGGACATGAGAAGGAGGTACGCTGCTGGTCAAGTCACCTCCTCGCCGGTTCTTGCTAGCCTTCTGAGATCGTGCTTTGAAATCCTTGTCTTGAGCATTCTTCATCATCTGCTCGTGAATGCTCAGAGACAACCATGTCGGACAAACACCACCCTTCTTCTTTACTATCGAGTGGTGATTATCTTTCAATCGTTTCGCCATTTTCCTGTCGTATGTAGATCTCACTTGGGATTGAAGTTCCTCCCTCCATTTATATGAGCCCTACATGGATATAAGAAACCAATCATAAAGAGTTACTTTACATATTATAAACTTAAGTATAAAGATATAGTTTACATATATAAGAAAACTAAGCACAACGAGTTAATATTTTTACATATTATAAACTTAACAAAGATGATTTCACCTTGAAAATTGAGAACCAAAGGTTTTTTGTATCGTCATCAACCTGCGAATAGTTCCTCCATGGATGATGGAAATGTTGCTTGAAGCATTTAGTCATGTTGCGAATGACTCCATTGTCTCAAACCTGATCAAAAGCAATTAAAACCAAGTGAATAACACCAATAAAATCTATTAAAAGTAATAAAGTATTACGCTCATAATATAACTTACCAAAGTCCATTGGGATCCAACTCCTTTTTGTTGTCACCTACCCCAGCCTCATGATTATCCTTGTCTCTCTCCAACTCGCCATCACGCTCAGGCTGAGGCTCACTACCCCCATCACGAGGACCACCTCCGGATCCGGTACCTGATGACATCTGCAAAAGCTTGAAAGTAATCACATATTATAATCAATAAACTATGAAATTAATCATAAACATATTATAAAACCGTAGTACAAAATATTGAAAATCACATAATTAATCAATTTGGAAAAAGCTTCAAATTAAAAACATATTAAATGACTAAAACACATATAATAAAAATAAATAATATGTCTTACACATAGAGATCTGCACTAGCGATAAAGACAAACATATTGTCTTACAACAAAAGCAAACTACATAAGGTAACAAAATACACTAAACGTCATCAAACAAATCATCCTCGTCATCATCCTCGTCACTCAAATCACCAGCCTCGTCGCTGCTTTCATAATCACTTGGTTCTCCTTGTTCATTCGGCGCCTCAAATTCCATGATCTCATCATTATTGTTGTCGTCACCAGCATCATAATCTGGTATCTCATCTGGAGCACAAAGAACTGCAGCGGTATCAACTCTTTCCTCCTGGAGAACATCCAAATCAACCGGGCATCAACTTCGGACCTTGCCTTCGTTTTAAACACAGCCCACCATTGCAGTTTATCCCTCCTAAGACTGGGATACGGCGCGTAGTATACTTGGCTAACTTGGTACGACAATACAAATGGATCATATTTTGGGTATTTCTTGGTGTGATTGACTTCCACAAGTTTGTATTGTTCATGAATGTTCATACCCTTGTCCGAGTCCATCCAATTGCACTTGAACAAAATTGTCTTATAAACAGCCAAATTACCATGGTACACCAGTTCAATAACCTCCTCCAAAATGCCAAAGTAATCAGCTCTATCAGCAGCTTGTACACATACACCATAGTTCATAGTTGACTTATTCTTGCCATATTCCTGTGTATGAAAGTTATACCAACTTTTGCTTCATAAGGCAAGTGAACCGGCAAGTGCTCCATTGAATTAAAAAATGATGGAGGAAAGATTTTTTCCAACTTGCATAAGATCTCAGCGATGTTGTTCTCTAAGCGCTTCATCTCACTGACTTTGATTGTGGACGCACACAAGTCTCGAAAGAATTGACTTATTTCGGTTATCGCCTTCCAAACATGCAAAGGAAGCAATTCTTTTAGACCAACCGGCAACAGCCTCTCCATGAATACATGACAGTCATGGCTCTTCAATCCTTGCAATTTACTGCAACTAAGATCCACGCATCTACTCAAGTTCGATGCAAAGCCATCTGGAAACTTCAAATCACGTACCCACTCTCAAAATACCTTTTTCTGAGCCTTGTCGAGTGTGTAAGGTGCTTTAGGCTTGGCCAAATTCCCCACACCATCATCAACAAGCTCCAGTTCCCGACGTTTGCAAACATTAGCCATATCCTTTCTTGCACTAAGGGTGTCTGAAGTTTGACCCTTCACATCCATCACAGTGTTAATGAGTTGGTCGAAAAAATTCTTCTCAACATGCATGACATCTAAGTTGTGACGGATAATCAAATCTTTCCAATATGGAAGCTCCCACAAAATATTCTGTTTCAACCAACCTTTTTTATCCTTCTTCAATCGGTTCAGCGCCTCGGGACCATCAGTTGCTTTAGGTAAGTCCTTCACGCACTGCCACAGTTCCTCTCCAGACATTATGTGAGGAGCTACGCCATTCTCAACCTTATTCTTACAAAAAGCAGTCTTATTCCTTCGAAATGGGTGGTCAGAATGAAGAAATTGTCGATGACAATCGAACCATGTCACTTTACCCCCATGTTCAAGCCAGAATGCCTTGCTTTTCTCCATGCAATAAGGACATGCCTTCTTTCCAGCAGTAGACCATCCGGACAACATACCATACGCAGGAAAGTCACTAATTGTCCAAAGCAACGATGCTCGAAGGTTGAAATTTTGCTTCCTTGAAACATCATAGGTCGTAGCCCCAATATGCCACAACTGCTTCAACTCTTCAACTAGAGGCTGCATAAACACATCCAAGTTTCCTTTGGGATTTTTAGGTCCCGGAACGAGCAAAGAAAGAAACATGAATGGTTTCTTCATGCACATGGATGGAGGCAAATTGTATGGTGTGAGGATAACTGGCCAGCATGAATATTGCCCTCCAAACTTACCATATGGAGAAAATCCATCGGTGCACAGCCCGAGTCTAACATTTCGAGCCTCGGCGGCGAAATCGGGAAAGGTTCTATCAAAGTGTTTCCATGCTTCACTGTCACTTGGATGTGCTAAGGTACCCTGCATTCGAGGATTGTCGGCATGCCATGTCATTTTCTCAGAGATATTCTTAGTTGCAAACAACCTCTGCAACCTCGGTGTGATTGGAAAGTACATTAACACTTTTGCAGGAATAAGTTTGCCCTTAGAAGTTTTCTTGTACCGATCACTACCGCATACACTACATTTCTCTAAGTGAGCATCGCCCTTCCAAAACAACATACAACCTTTAGGACATGCATGTATCCTCTCATGAGGAAGCTCCAAACCCTTTAGAACTTTCTTTGTGTCGTAGAAAGTTCTTCCCATGTTGTTGTTCTGGGGTATCACCTCATTCAATAAACTAAGAAAACCATCAACACACCTGTGTGGTAGGTTATACTCACACTTTAAACTTGTGATTCTAGAAGCCATCTCCAGCACGGACATCTTGCTCCCTTCATACAAGGGATTCTCGGCCGCCTTAAGAAGGTCAAAAAACTTCTTTGCTTCACCATTTGGTTCTTCTTCAACTGAGTTTGAACCGGCAAGCATGGCATGATCTTCAGTATTCCCTAAAGCATCCACAACCATATCCACATATGGATTTGACTGAGCAGAAGATGAGGAGGACCCCGTAGCACGTTCACCATGACATAACCACTCAAAGTAATTCGGTTTAAAACCCTTATTGTACAAATGTACTTTGACCGTGTCCACATCCAAATAACGCAAGTTATTACACCTTATGCATGGACATTTTATCTTATCACCGTCATTTAAATGAGGATGTTGTAAACAAAACTCAATGAACTTATCAACTCCTTTCACATACTCAGTTCTAAGGGCACGCCCATCAAGTCTTTCATACATCCAGCTACGTTCCTTCCTTTTCATAATTTAAAACTCTACATACAACTAGCAAGTATCAATTCACTATATTCACTACTTGTTAATGGAAGTACGTATACTAAATATACACTAAGTTTATTATACTAAACAATCAATTCAATTCGATACAACTAAATATAAGTGTAATAAACTAATCACTCAATTTATCTAAAGCATGTAACATTAATAACATTAATTCACTAATTATTATGAATAAATTAAACAAGTTGATGAACAACACCAATACTAAACATGTTCTTTTATCAACAACACTTAACATATTCAATTATCAACAACAACACTTAACATATTTAATTATCAACAACAACAACACTTAACATGTTCAATTATCAACAATAAATTCACTAAACAACAAAACAATACAATTAAAAACAACAACAAATTCACTAAACAACAACAATACAATTAAAAACAACATCAAATTCATCAAACAACAACAACAATACAATTAAAAACAACAACAATCATCACACACAACAACAACAACTATCAACTATGAATAACAACTATGAACAACAACTATACCCAAAACCCTAATTAACAACAAGAAATTCAAGCAAAAAATCAACAAAATTAAAGTATAAATCCATACCTTAAACAACTGTAGAAGGGAGAGAAAAGAAGCGGCGGCACGGCGGCGGCTCGGTGACGGCTCGGCGGCGGTTCGGCAGCAGCTCGGCGGCGGCTCGGCTGCGGCAAATCACGTGAAGAGATGCGGCGCCACGTGAAGAGAGAGCCACGCGAAGAGAGAGAGAAAGTCGCTAGAAGAGAGAGAGTCGCCGGCAAAGTCGCGCGTCGCCGGCAAAGTGTCCAGTCGCCGGCGAAGAGAGAGAGAAATCAGTGGCGAAAATGAAAGAGAGAGAGAAAGCAGTTTTCGAAAATTTCTAAGTGCGGTCGAAAATTTCTGGTAAGGGTTCGTTGGGTGTTTGGTTTATCCGCCGAAATAGCGTCCGCTTTTTGAATTTACCGTCCGCCAGACGGACGCTATTTAGCGTCTGTCTAAAAATCAGACGCTGACTGGACGTAGCGGACGGTATTTTGCGTCTGCGAGAATATCGGACGCTATTTCGGACGCTAGTTACCGTCTGACTTTATTTCGGACGCTATTTCCGCGGATATCGTCTGTTTTGTTAGACGGACGCTAAGGTCAGACGCTAAAGACGCGGATTGTTGTTGTGATATAATATGGGTCCCTCAATTTTGTTTTCTCTATCTCTCTCTTTTTCAACCCAATGCGTTTCATTAAAAATAGAATGGAAGAAATATGACAATTCTATAAGAAACGAACGGAATGACAATTTAGAATCCAAAAATTTTAGCATACACTTCTGTATATTCGTGACCATGGTACACCCAAGATTTTTTTTTTCCTCATTGCTCATTTGAAATTATGCAAATGAGCAAAATGTACAAAAAAAGAAAGTCAATGAACAAATGAAGAAAATTTATCTTGAATATACTATACACATGGTGTTGGAGTTAAGGCTTGGAAAAGCCTTGGCTCATTTTCTTGTTTGTCCCACATTGCTTGTGGGAGGGAATTTCTTCATGTTTATATACTTCCTCCCTCCTTCCATCTATTGAGTTGTGACTAGAGATGCTTTTGTGGTTGGATGATATGTTTGGTTTCGGCTTGCCATCACACACGCGCGCGCGCTGCCCGCCCGGACCGGGCCAGGGCCTTGGGCTTTGGGCTTTGGGGAATAAACTTAACTTAACTAAAGTTTTGGACCCGGGAGCTATGCGTGTGTGGCTGTTGGAATTCTGTAACGTTTTGACCGTTACATACTTCATGGCAATCCCTAATTATCCGCCCATTATTCTGTCTTGATTGTTGCCCGTTTTTGGCTGATTTTTCCCTATAAAATCAGTGCCTTCTGTTCAGTCAGACAACACAAAAAAAAAACACTCTTCTCCTCCTTCTCTTCTCTCTTATTCCTGGGTTTTCGTGCTATTCTCTAAAGCTCAGTTTGCTAGTGGTGGCATTCTTAGCTACTGTGTAAACCTTGGGGAGCATTCCGGCCAAGATCGATAACCACCATTGTCGGGCCGTAATTGCTTTCAAGTCAGTGATCTCCTATCACGGCACAGTTTTGAAAGCTATTTCTGCCTTTGCGAATCTTTATTCCAACAATTTGAAAGCAATTACTAATATTTGCAATGGCAGAAAGTTCAACCAAATCAATGGCTCACTGTCCAAACTTGAGTCCCTTGATGGAAATAACTACAAACGCTGGGCTCAAAAACTTCTTATGTTTTTCGAGCAACTGGATATTGACTATGTCTTGTTCATGACTGTCCCACTGCCATTACGGCTTCTGCTGATTCATCTTCTCCTTCTGCTGCTGTCATTAAGCAGAATGAGGATAAAATTCTGAAATATGAAAAAGATAATAAAACAGTTCGTTTCCATCTCCTTAATCTGATGACTAATAATTTGTTTGATTTGTTATGGTTCATAAGTCATCTAAACTGATTTGGGAGGCCCTTGAGAAAAAATATGGGGCTGATGATGCTGGGAAACAGAAATAGTTGTAGGAAAGTGGCTGCTTTCCAAATGGTTGATGACAAACCTGTCATGGACCAAGTTCATGTCTAGAGAATACTGTGTGCTGATGTTTAAATGAGGACATGAAAATTTGTGAGGTTTTCCAGGCAATGTTCTGCTGGAAAAGTTTCCTCCTTCCTGGAGGGAGTTCCGTAACAATCTGAAACATAGGAAAGAGTTCCTTGTCTCTTCAGGAATCTAATCAGTCATATGAGGATCGAAGAGGCCAACCGAATCAAGGATAATCAGGACTCGGTTCTTGTCAATGTTACCAAAGCAATCTGGTGGAATCTGCTGCTGCGCCAGGTTCTGACAAGTTCAAGGGTAAGGGTAAGAAGGTGTTCAACAAGGGTAAGAAGCAAGGAAAAGTGAACAAACCAAGTGGTAAGATTCAAAAGAAGACTTTTGTATGCTATGTGTGTGGAAAGCCTGATCATAAGGCTTACCAATGCCTCAACGCCAAGGTTCTGTCCAAAAAGAAACTCCTCAAGCTAACCTTGCTGTTTCGGATGAAGTTATTGCTGCTGTGGTTGTTGAAGCAAATCTGGTCGAAAATCGTTCTGACTGGATTCTGGACACCGGGGCTTCAAGGCATTTCTGTTCGAACAAGGAGCTGCTCCATGACTTCCAGGATGCAACAGAAGGTGAGTGCGTCTACATGGGGAAGCAGCAACTGCTGGAGTGCTTGGACATGGAAAGGTCACTCTAAAACTTACCTCTGGAAAAACCCTCTCCCTTTCAAATGTCTTGTATGTTCCTACTATGCGTCGTAACCTAGTGTCTGGTGCCTTGTTAAACAAAGCTGGTTTGAAAATTGTTTTTGAGGCTGACAAGGTTGTAATGACTCGTGTGGGGAATTTGTGGGGAAAGGGTATCTGAGTGGGGGTTTGTTTATTTTAAATGTTGCTCTTCTGTATCTGCTATTAATAAAACTGTTTGTGGTTCTGCTTATATTGCTGAGTCTTTAAATTTATGGCATGGTAGATTAGGACATGTGAATGTTGCTTCTATTAAGAGACTAAGGACCTTAGAATTGATTCCTAATCTGTCCTCAACCGAGTTTTCTAAGTGTCCTGTTTGTGTTGAAGCAAAATTTACCAAGAAACCTTGCAAAACCGTGACTCAAAGGACCACCCAACTTCTAGAATTGGTTCATACAGACTTAGCTGACTTTCAGAACACTAGAAGTAGAGGAGGAAAATTCTGGTATATTTCCTTTGTTGATGATTACTCGAGGTTCACTAAGTTATACCTTCTTAAGACCAAAAGTGAGGCAGGGGAAGCTTTTTTGAAGTATAAGGCCGAGGTAGAAAACCAACTTGATAGGAAAATCAAGAGGGTTAGGTCTGATAGGGGTAGAGAATATGAGAACTTCTCTTGGAATGACCATTGTGAGAAATTGGGAATCATTCATGAACTTAGTGCTCCTTATGTACCCCAACAAAATGGTATAGCTGAAAGGAAAAATAGGTCCTTGAAAAATATGATGAATGCTATGCTTGTAAGTTCTGGGTTGCCTGATGAAATGTGGGGGAAGCTGTTCTTTCAGCTTGTCATGTTCTTAACCGAGTTCCTCACAAAAGATTAGATAAGACCCCTTATGAGCTATGGAAGGGTTATCCTCCAAACTTGAGTTTTCTGAGAGTGTGGGGGTGTCTAGCCAAAGTTGGGCTTCCTGACTATAAAAGGTCAAACATAGGACCTAAGACTTTTGATGCTGTATTCATTGGTTATGCTCATGCTGCATATAGATTCATGTCTTTGAGTGATAGGTCTATTCTGTGAGTACAGAGATGCTGAGTTTTTTGAACATGTTTTTCCTTTGAAAAAAGGTGATGTTGCATCTGTGCCTTCTTGTTCTTCTCCTGCTGTTGATTTATCTACTTGTTCTACGCATGATGTTCTACCTACTTGTGATACTCCTGCTGATTTGACTTTGAGTAGTAGTTCAGTTGACATGCATGCTAGTAGTTCTTCTGTCGTAGATGAGCCTAGGAGAAGTAAGAGACCTAGAGTAGCAAAAGACTTCGGTTCTGATTTTGTTACTGCTTTTCTATCTGAAAGTTCTTGTGTTGACTTGTTGAGTGATGAACTAGTTTATGCTTTCATGATAGAAGAGGACCCAAAGACCTTTGATGAGGCAATGAGATCTGTGGATGCCAGTTTTTGGAAAGAGGCCATTAAGAGCGAGTTAGATTCCATAGTGTCTAACTCTACTTGGGAGTTGACTGACTTACCTAAGGGATCGAAGACCATAGATAGTAAATGGATCTTTAAAAAGAAGTTGAGACCTGATGGAACTATTGAGAGGTTTAAAGCTAGGCTTGTCATCAGGGGCTTTACTCAGAGGAAAGGACTAGATTACTTTGACACTTATTCTCCTGTGACTAAGATAGCCACTATTAGGACCCTGCTTGCTCTTGCTGCTATTCATGACTTAGTTATACATCAGATGGATGTTAAGACTGCTTTCCTGAATGGTGACTTAGAGGAGGAGATTTACATGTCTCAACCTGAGGGTTTCGTGGTGTTAGGTCAAGAAGATAAAGTGTGCAAATTGAGGAAGTCCTTATATGGTCTCAAACAAGCACCAAAACAATGGTATGAAAAATTTGATAGTACTGTGGTGTCAAATGGTTTCATTGTAAACAACTCTGATTCTTGTGTTTATTCAAAATTGATAGGATCAGATTGTGTGATTATATGTCTTTATGTGGATGACATGCTGATTTTTGGTAACAACTTAAAGGTGGTTAATGATACTAAACTTTTCTGTCTTCAAAATTTGAGATGAAAAATTTGGGGAAGCTGATGTGATTTTAGGAGTCAGACTTAAGAGAGTCTCCGGTCGCATTTCCCTTAGCCAGTCTCATTATGTGGAAAAGGTGCTTAAAAAGTTTAATTCCTTTGATGTTGTTCCAGTGAGTTCTCCCTATGATTCTAGTATTCATTTGACCAAGAACTTAGGTGAAAGTGTCTCTCAAAGTGAATATGCGAAAATCATAGGTAGTTTGATGTACCTCATGAACTGTACTCGACCTGACATAGCTTATGCAGTGAGTAGACTTAGTAGATATACACATAACCCTAGTAATGAACACTGGAGTGCTCTTCATCGTCTTCTCAGATACCTAAAAGGAACTGTTGATTTTTGTTTGCACTATTCTAAATTTCCTGCTGTTCTTGAAGGATTTTGTGATGCAAACTGGGTATCTGGTAATGATGAGATTAGTTCAACTAGTGGCTATGTGTTTACCCTTGGTGGTGGTGCTATATCGTGGAAGTCTTCGAAACAGACTTGTATAGCACGTTCCACCATGGAGTCTGAGTTCATTGCCCTCGAGTTGGCAGGGCAAGAAGCTGAATGGTTGAGAAACTTGTTGTCTGATGTTCCTTTAGGGGGAGGACAGGGTGCACCTGTCTCTCTTCATGTGATTCTCAAGCAGCCATTGGTGTTGCTAAGAACAGTGTCTACAATGGTAAGAAGAGACACATACGGATCAGACATGGAGTCGTCAAACAACTCCTGAAAAATGGGGTGATTTCTTTGGACTATGTGAGGTCCGAAAGAAATCTTGCAGACCCCTTTACTAAGGGGTTATCTAGGAGAGTTGTCCTAGAGTCGTCGAGGGGGATGGGGCTAAAGCCCATTAGTTGAGATCTTATGGTGGATACCCGTTTGTGGTCAAACGAAGCCATGAAATCTTAACTTGCACTACATTTCCCATCCCTATGACACATGGTAGTGCTTTTATCCATAGCCTATTGGTGGTGCTTCTGAGACGCACTTGATGGATATACATTGAGAGGTTGAGCATTTTGCTCTTAATAGTTCCATATCCCTCCGGGGTGGTGTTATTGAGAAACACTTGATGGACTACCTACGTAAGTGTGGAGGTTAAGCCGCCTTCTATGAAAGACTGGGCTGTCTTTCTAGAGCACTTATTAGACCCAAGGATTCGCATGGCTATAAAGCGCTTGTGATGTATCGCGGAGATTGCACGATCTTAAGGTAGGTATGTGTTGTGGGGGTCTCAACGGAAACTCTGGTGAGTTCAAGAGTAATTCACTCACTAGATAGTAAGTTGTTGCCTCATTTCACTATGCATCAATTCAAATCGAAAGATATTGGTGCTTAAGTACTTTCCTTTCCTTACCCAGGAATTTCTTTTGCTTTTCTGAGCCTTTGTGGGGGATTGTTGGAGTTAAGGCTTGGAAAAGCCTTGGCTCATTTTCTTGTTTGTCCCACATTGCTTGTGGAGGGAATTTCTTCATGTTTATATACTTCCTCCCTCCTTCCATCTATTGAGTTGTGACTAGAGATGCTTTTGTGGTTGGATGATATGTTTGGTTTGGGCTTGCCATCACACACGCGCGCGCGCCGCCCGCCCGGACCGGGCCAGGGCCATGGGCCTTGGGCCTTGGGCTTTGGGCTTTGGGCTTTGGGGAATTAACTTAACTAAAGTTTTGGACCCGGGAGCTATGCGTGTGTGGCTGTTGGAATTCTGTAACGTTTTGACCGTTACATAATTCATGGCAATCCCTAATTATCCGCCCAATTAATTCTGTCTTGATTGTTGCCCGTTTTTGGCCTGATTTTTTCCCTATAAATTCAGTGCCTTCTGTTCAGTCAGACACACAAAAAAAAAAACACTCTTCTCCCTTCTCTTCTCTCTTAGTTCCTGGGTTTTCGTGCTATTCTCTAAAGCTCAGTTTGCTAGTGGTGGCATTCTTAGCTACTGTGTAAACCTTGGGGAGCATTCCGGCCAAGATCGATAACCACCATTGTCGGGCCGTAATTGCTTTCAAGTCAGTGATCTCCTATCACGGCACAGTTTATGAAAGCTCAATTTCTGCCTTTGCGAATCTTTTATTCCAACACATGGTACAAAAGGACATATGATGAATGAACCCCTAAAATTTAAATTTTTATATTCTTAGGTCAATTTTTGGTTGTAGAAAACGGAGGTAACAGTTTGAGTCACTCCCTCAAATTAATGTATTAAACTTTAAAAAAAAATAAAAAAGAGATGGACAAGTGAACCTGCAGTTTAGGGTCATCTACACCGACACAAAATCTTGTAGGGGAGAGGCGTTAGCGACGGGAAAATCAGTCGCAAAACTCATTGCAAAGGCAATGCATAAAGCCGCAGTGACCCAGATTGCAGTATTGCCAGCTCTATCAGTCTTCTCCATTGAAGACTAGTTAAGATTTGAGTAGCTAATACACTTTTAACGAACTTTTTTTTGGTTGTATTTTAAATGTGACGGCATGAGAGGGAAAAAATGTCCTTTTTATAGATAAAAATCGGCAATGCATATTAATCATGAACCATACAGTTTGTGTGTTCAATATCGATCACTTGTATGTCGTTTTAAGAGGGGACCTCCGATCCACTAGATTTATTGGAGATTTGGAGTTGGCACATTAATTAACTCTCAATGAGAAAGTCGTGATTTTTTATCACACGTCATAGTATGTCACTCATGTCAAGCATAGCTTGATTTAGGCTATGGTCAGTTCACCTTATTTTTGCTTATTTCAGATTTAATCAGATCGGATCAGAAAAAATAAGTTTAGATCAGAGCAGAAAAAATAAGATCAGATCAGGTCAGATTAGATCAGACTAGATCAGATCAGATCAGATCAAATCATGCTTATATTTAAAAACTCATTATTACTATTAAATATCTTTCATTACATATTAGTAAAAATTATAATAATTGAATATTAATAAAGTACTCATTTGAGACGAATCTAACAAGACCCCACATGACTATATTTTTCTTATATATTGAGAAAATCTAAAAGATTCTCTCTAATTGTGAATAGTGTCAAGATTCTAAGTGAGAAATATAAAAAGATACAAAGGGAGTATTATTATTTACTAGTACATTTGTTCAAAAGGATTATTATTATTGTTGTTGTACTTATTAATTATTAATATTGGTAATTAGTATTAATCTTGTTGTTACCATTATAAATGTCATTGTTATCATTATATTAAGTTATTTTGCTGTTATTAAATAATAGAAAATTAAAAGCCACGTGTTAAGAACATAAGATTGACGCAAAGATAAGAAATACATAAAATATGATAGCTCAAATTCATGAAAACGAAACTACTAAGTTCGGATTACATTTCAAAATAAGCTAAGTGTGAGATACACAATATAAATTTGGATTGGTATACCTCTTCCTACCGATTCCAAATCTCTCTAACTATTTGAAGTTGCATGCTATTTATTTCTTTTTTGCGCAAGTTATAGTTGTTTGTATATCTTATTTTATTTTATATGAAAAAAAAGAGTTGAGTCTGCCGACTTCTCAAGTGTGAAACATTTTTTTAAGGGAAAGTGTGAAACATTGTATAATTAAGTGCTCTTATAAATTAATGACTTGAGTTATATAATTATTTTTAGTAATAATTATTATTATTATGATTATAATTATTATTGTTGTTCTTATAATAATGATAATAATAATTATTATTATTAATAATAAAAAGTTATAATAGAAATAAAATGATAATAATAGTAATACTATAAAGAAGATCTTATATATAATGTATTGCATAATAATGAATTACAAAGTAATAATATAATAGTAATAATATATTTTATAAATGATAAGATCTTGTAGATCAGATAAGAAAAAATAAGTTCAGATCAGATAAGTTCAGATCAGAAAATTTTAGGTGAACTGAACATAGCCTTAGTGGGGGCTCTGCTTGAAAATGCAAAATCTCAAACCGGTGTATTAAGCAGATGCACACCCCCCCCCCTCCACCCAATTGAGAACCTCTTGGTAAGATAAAAGATTTTTACTAGACCAATAGTTATCGCAAGTCATTCAGTCTAATTATACAGGTTAATGCACTACAAAACAAAGCTCGTATAGCAACGAAAAGTTAGGGACGGATTAAAATCCGTCCCTAAATTAGGGACGGATTGTAGGATCCGTCTCTAATTAGGGACGGATACACAAAGCCATCCCTAACTAGCGACGGATCCTAAAATCCGTCCCTAAATTTAGGGACGGATCCAGAAATCCGTCCCTAAGTTAGGGACGGATTTTACAATCCGTCCCTAAACAATTAGTTCCTTAAACCTTAGGGAAAACAATTGCCTTTAATGGGAAAAATTAGGGACGGAAATGAAAAACCGTAGCTAATATAGCTACGGAAATGAAAAACCGTAGCTAATTTAGCTACGGAAATCAAAATCCGTAGCTAATTTAGCAATTTTAGGGACTTTCTACGAACTTTCACAAAACAATTTGATTTTGAAATCCGTCCCTGAATTAGCGACGGATTGTCAAATCCGTCCCTAATTTAGCTACGGATTTTAGAATCCGTCGCTAATTCTTCCAGTACATATAAACAGATTTTACCGATACATATTAACAAGTTCGTATGCAGAGTAACTGGTTGGACCTTTAGCTTATGACTTTGAGGTTACGAGTTCGATTCCGGGGAAGAGCGCATCCAGTTCGATTACGAGTAGGGACGAATAACAGTTAAATCCGTCGCTAGAAATTGGTGATTACAGTTAAATTTAGGGACAGAAATGAAAATCCGTAGCTAAATTTAGCTACGGATATTCATTTCCGTAGCTAAATTAGCTACGGATTTCAAAATCCGTAGCTAAATTTAACTACGAATTTTTATTTCCGTCCCTAAATTTAGCTACGGATTTTTATTTTCCGTCCCTAATTTAGGGACAGATTTAAATTCCGTCCCTAATTTAGGGACGGAATACAAAGTTCCGTCGCTAAATTGATTTAGCGACGAAGGTTCTAGGGACGGACATAATCCGTCCCTAAATCCGTCGCTAATTCAATTTAGCGACGGATTTTGCCTATTTAGCGACGGATTCTGTCCGTTGCTAAAACGATTTTTTTTTGTAGTGATGCTTGAGAGTAAGAAAATTAAGGAAATCCCTATACCCAAGCACAAGTAGGTAGTGGGGCTCAAACTTATGACCTTAAAGTTACAAGGTGAGTTCTCCACCACCTCCACCAAGCAAGCTTAGTGCTACGGACGCACATATTAGTAAGCTAGTGATTATGTTATATAGATTAGTTTATAAATGTGATATTATAGTTTATAAATTTTACTTTATATATGTCGGAAGTTCAACAATTCTCAATCCAATATTCTTGCAAAGTAAGAGAGGAAAAAGTAAGAGAAAATTCATTGTTCTAGATGGAAGAAAAAGCAAGTATCTCCCTTGTTTAAATATGAAAGTTTTTTAGAATATCTTATTTAGTAATGGGCTAAAAAGATTGGTGTTATTCTAGTATGAACACTAGACCAAATACAAGAGGGGAGGGGGTGAATTGTAGTTCAGGGAAAATTTTGGAATTTAATTAAATTGCAGAATATAAATAAGTTATAATGAAAGAGAAAATGCACACAAGATCATTACAAGGAAAACTTCCTAGGCCCAATAGGAAGAAGAACCTTGACCCCAAGGGATTTTGACTCAATACTTCTCTCAATGTAATAGACCAAAAGACTCTCTTTACAACCTATTATTGGACCCTTCTCTGTTTCTCTAGGAACTTGTTCTAGTCACTCAGTTCCCCTTCAACTGATGGCACTCACTTGACTTCACTCGAAGTCTTCTCTTTTCTCTCTCTTGATTACAAGAATATTCTCAGAGATTTCTCTCATCCAAACACTATAAATATTACAATGTATGTCTTGTAAGTGAAGAACAAAATACAAAAAAAAGTCGTTAATTCTTTGAACAAGTCTTCCTCTATAAATAGCTGATGCAACGGTTATAATTCTTCAGCTGGAAATCCACGTATTCTTCAGCTACAATGTAGGCACTCTTGATCCATGATCTTGCGCCATATAACCCACGATCTTAGCAACAATTATTTACCCCACTATAGTTAATGGAAATATCTCGTAGGTTGTTGGCGATTTTCATGCGCTGCTTCCCACATTTTTAGCCATGTTGTATTCAACCTATACAACACTCAACAACTTTGCATCTAATAATAGAAAATCTTTTTTATAAAATAAAGATTCTCAATTACTAGATTTATTAACCATATCATAAAATTCAAAGATGCATGAATAATATCTTGAAAAGATTAAATAATTAATATTTTCAAAAGATTCTCAATTACTAGATTTAGAGTTTGTCTTGTAAGAGACCGCCTACTTTTAAATTAAAATTAGGTAATGGTAAGCCCAAAATTAAAAAGAGAATTAGCCCAATAGTGAGTAGGTTAATTTCATTTGGTGACTAGTTTAATTCATTTAGTAACTAGGTCTACTTTTATATTAAAATTAGACCGTCTCTTTTAATAATTTTTGCTAGATTTATTATCCATATCATAAAATTCAAAGGTGCATGAAGAATTTCTGTATCAGGTTCACTAGTTTAATTGTTGAATATTAATAAGGTGGAAGAGTTTGATTTATATAATAGATATTACTAAACAATTATCAACATTCAAGTTTTAAAATATTATAAGGATAACTATTAGGATGAAATTTATGTTTTTATTTTTTCTTTATGATTGTGTCAATCAAGTTATATGGTCAATTTAATTTTTGATCCTAGTTTTTCCACACATATGTAAGAAGAAAAAATCATTCTCCTTAATTTAATATTTAAATAAAATTTCAAATTTAATTTCATTGTTAACTTGTTCAATATGTATGGCAAGTAGGAAAAAGAAAAAATTATATTATATATATGATAATTTAAATTTATTAATGATATATCTGATATTTTGTGAGTGGACACCATCTTCCACCTCCTTCACTTATATAATACTCATTAGGTAATCCAAATTTTATGCGAGCTAAATCCAGTTCATTTACAGAACACATTATATACAACACTGAGACAGAAGTAATTAACACAAATCAGAAAAACATTGTAATCCTTTTATTCAAACCATTTATACAAGCTTAGGATATCAAGCGAATAGTACATAATTGAGAGCCAATTCACACAAAGGTAATTAAAGCTATAAGTAAAATTATCATGACATGGTACGATATATATATGTGTGTGTGTGTGTGTGTAGGGATTTTGGTGATACTTGCCACGCACATGGTACTCTTCAACATATGTAAGCCAAATTAATCAAGCAACATCAGTTAAGAGTTTAAGAATAGATCTTCCAGTGTTGATTGATATGTTTTGACCTGAAAACTGAGATCGAAGTTGCTGAATCACCATCTCATCTACCTGAAACGCTTGGGTAAGTACATCATCCAAAATTTGTGGCGTAGTTCCAAAGACACCATTAGCAACATTAACTCGTCCAGGAAATTGGCTCCCAAAAGAGGCAATAGCAAGAGCATCTGTCTTGCCAAGATTAAGCTGGAAGTGGATTAAGCCTTGAGGGAAAACAATCATGTCACCCTTTCTCAACACCGTGTCGAAAAGCTTGTAATCGGTGGTGACAATGCCGGCATATAAAGTCCCCTCTAGCACCGCGAATATCTCAGAACCACGAGGGTGCAAATGAGGTGTGTTTAGGCCAAAGGACGCAAAGTCTACACGAGCCATGGCTACACCTAATGTGTTAAGTGCTGGAAATCGATTGACATCTACTAGTGTGGCTTCTGCTCTTTGAGTGTTGTTTGTGTCTGAGGGAATATTAAACCCTTTGTATAAGAAATCGTCGATTGTCACGTCTTTTGGGTTCTTGCAGAATTTTCCATTTACAAACACTGCGAAAAAAGTTTAGATATTTGAGTTAGGATTTGATTCATATGGTTTTATAAGAGTTGCATAAAAAGTAAGCTGAAGAAAATTTATTGCTTATATTGTTAGACATGATATCAAAATAAGCTACCAGAAACAGCTAACCAATGAACTATATAAAGTTGTTTCTATGCACTATTAATTGCTAGAATCAGCGCCGACTCGAACAATATGGAGACATGTGCTAATATTAAAAAATATATTAAGAAATAGGCCCCTGTATGAAAAAAAATAAAAGAAACAACAAAAATATGCAAGTGAAACAAATAACAAACATGCATCAAACTAAGTTTTTCTCTTCAAAATATTTTGATACAATACAAGAAGAGTTTAATTCAACAAATTTACAGACATTTTGACCATCAGCTTCAAGTCTTTTGCGTTCAATTTTTTTTTTTTTTTCAATTTGAAGGCCCCTTTAAAATTGAGGCCCTGTTCAAACCATATCCCCACTTTGGACATGCTAAGGGCCGGACTTGGCTAGAATCTAGCGTTCGAGATAAGAAAAAATTATTCATTATCGTGGTTTTAAGTGTATGTATTAGCCCCTTCAAAAATATATATAATAGTCATAACTCGCAAGGTGATAAACATCATATTTACTTAGACATACTAATTTTGAAATTAAGAGAATATAACCTTTTTTTTCTATTGTCAACTCCAAAAACGAGCCTTACTTTTTGTGATAAACATCATATTTAGGTCAACAAGCTCTAATTTATATCGTGATTGAACCCAAAAAAAAATGCAAAAAAGAGTAATCTTTAGTACAAAGTTAGCACGAGTATACAGAAGTATGTAATACTCTCTCTGTAAAAAATTTTATCTTGCTCACTCTTGAATATTTTTATCAAAGTTAGAAAACTATGGCCATATTTAGTGATGATTATTATATATGAAATAATTTAGTTATACAAATATTAACAACTAAATATGTGCATTGGGGACTGTGCAAAAGTTAGTAAGCAAAAAAATACAACAGGAGTATCTAACTAGTTATACTCACTTCGTTCCTATTTGTTTTTTCTACTTTAACCCTTTTTTTTCTCTCTCAAAGATATTCCAAATAGAAACCGAAGAAGTAGGTGATATGTCAGAAGGAACTTATGCGGTAAGAGCACCCCAAACCTTGGTCCCTATGGTTTTAAAAGAGTGAATAAATGGTTGACACTTTACGATGTTCAACCTACAGTTTGGTCCTTTGGATATAGTATTTGACATCCTCCCAAATTTTCACAGAGCTCATGGAAATGGAAAGTGCAAAAGATTGTAAAAATTTTCATAGGAAAGATATTAATATATTTACAAAAATATATACTAATAGATCATCCAAAAAAAAGGATCAAAATGTGAAAAGAGAAGAATTATGAACCTGCTGAATCAGGGTCATTTACACCCACACAAAAATCCTGTAGGAGACCAGGATCAGAGGCCGAAGCCACGTAAATATGAGAAGTAAAGCTCATTGCAAAGACCGTGCACAAAGCTAAAGTAGCCAAGATTGCATGATTATCATTCTCCATTAATTTGACGTAAGTAACAAGTAGGTAAAACTACAACTTTTTATGATTTGCTTTAGATAGGACTATAGGAGTATGTTGTTGATCTTTTTTTTTCACTTTGAGGTTATAACATTAACGTACGTAATCGCCTTTTTATAGACAACAGCCGGCGCAGTTATTAATCAATGAAAATAAAAAGTCATCTCATAGCACGCACCAGCTGACCCTTGACGTATGAATTCCACACATAGGAATAAATTGATTGGATAAGAAAGCACGAAAAATTGAGGTTGGAGATACTTCCTTCCAACATGTGTACGTGGAGTTGATATTTCATAGAGTTTGACCTTGACAGGATGAATCAAGGGACTTCATAAGGTTTATTATTAGAGAAAATTTCTCATACTTCCTCTATTTTTTTTTACACTATTTATTTTTCAGATACTCCAACATGCTCCTTTAAACAATAATATTTCTATTGAATATAAGAAAAACTAAAGTAATATTTAAAATCCTCAAATTGAGACAAAATTTAACACTATTGCATACACTTGATTGATTGACAAGAACTTTCTTGTACCAATTAGGATCTATAAAGAATGCTAAGGGTATACGTTACTGCTAAAAAAAAGTACGGTGTTGGCATCAAGGCCGTCTCAAACAATATAGAGGCCCTGTGCTAGTTTTTAAATTGGCCCTTACTTTTAAAATTTTGTTGACCTCTAACCATTATATGAAAAGCACCAAAATAAAATATTATCAATTAGTAAAACTTATAAAACATTAATATTTTGAAAATACATATTGAGACTAATTAAACAATATATTATATATGATAGTGTTTGTATTAGGTAGTATTAATAATCATATATAGATTGTTCGATAAAAAATTAAAGGAAATAAAATTGAAAACTACTGAACTACTCTAGTTCATCTTGTTTACCAACAATCCTTACAACTTTTTCTAAAAAAAAAAATACATTACAACTCCAAATAATATTAGTATTCAAATAAAATGATGTCTTTCTATCTCAAATAAATTCATAGAATGAAAGAAACGAAACAGAAAGAAATTTATAAGAATAAATTTACAAACAGCTAAATGAATCCAATCCTCGAAGTCCAGTTTATCTGTTAATGCAAAGGACGGGAAAATCCAACAACTACAATAAAAATAAAAAGCACAAGAAACCAACTAAAATAAAAGAAACTCAAGTAAAACAAGACATCCACAACTAACAACAAAATTGAATTGTAAACTAATGGCCAAAGATTGTAGTTATACTCAACTGAAAGCTCCAACGTGAAGATCTAATTTTTTTTCCTCTATAAAAAAGATTGGAAAATTAAGATGGTTGAAGAAATTGTTGAGATGAGATAGTATTAATTTTGTGAACATTTTTCGGCCATTTGACACACAAAAAATTAAGTAGTATGGTTGAGGAAAAAATGGTGAAAATGTTCATTCATTTCGGTCTAAGCGTGGAAAATGGATGTTTAATGAAGTTTTGATAGAAACAAGAAAGTTGATGAGAGATTAGAGGAATGGAAAATGAAAGGTTATAGAATAATTAAGGAAAGTTGAGAGAGAGAGAATCTGAGAAAGAATTAAACATGGAAGTAATGAAGATTTGCAATCTTACGGAAAGTTTTGCTAAGAAACTTAGGGCCTGTTCTCTTCGGCATAAAACAGCTGAACTGAACTGAACTGAACTGAACTTATCAAAGCTGAACTGAACTGAACTGAACTTATCGGAGCTGAACTGAACTGAACTGAACTTATCAGAGCTGAACTGAACTGAACTGAACTGAACTGAACTGAACTGAACTGAACTGAACTGAATTGAATTGAATTGAATTGAATTGAATTATATTACATTGAAATAAATTGAATGTAATAAATATATAAATAATATTTTAAACAATAATAATATGAATATTAAATAATAATTATAATGATAAGTAATAATAATGAATAATAATAATAGTTGTATTTTGAATATTTTAAATGATAGTTATAAATAAATAATATTAATAATCATAAATTAATAATAATAATAATTAATGATAGTAATGATAATTAATAATAATTATTTTATATTATTTGTATTAATATATTAATACTTGACGATGATATATAATAACAATAATATCTAAGAAGTAAATTAATATTACTATTTTAATAATTATATTTAATAACTTAAAAATATTTAGTAATAAAATAATGATTGCGTTGGACCGCGAAAATTATACAATAAACCGTCTTGACGCGATTTGATTGGTTTATGGGCTAAAAAAGTGGGTTTATTTGTGCTTTGACCTAAACCATGTTCCTCCTAATAATAATAGTAATAATAATTAGTAAAGCTACAATAAAAAAAATATATAGAAACAATAATAATAATATAATACTTAATAGTAATGATATTATTTAAATAATAATAATAATAGTAATTAGTAAAATAAATTATATCAACATAATAATAATAATTTAACAAAATGGTTATAAAAGAATAGAGCTGAACTGAACTGAACTGAACTGATCTGAACTGAACTGAACTGAACTGAACTGAACTTATTGGAGCTGAACTGAACTGAACTGAACTTATTGGAGCTGAACTGAACTGAACTGAACTTATTAGAGCTGAACTGAACTGAACTGAACTGAACTGAACTGAAAATAAGCTGGGGAGAACAGGCCCTTATTAGTTGATTTCAAAAAAAAAAAAAACAGTTGAGCTCCAAACTTTGGGGCCCCCAAAATTTCGAGGCCCTGTGCCATCGGGCTGGTTGCACACCCTTATGGCCGGGCCTGGTTGGCATTAAAACCACTTGGTGACAAGGCAATGTTACTCTTTTACATTCTCCATTTAACTTGTAGTAGAATCAAAAAATTTAATAATAAATTATAATTACGAGTAAAAGTTATTTGGATAAAAATCGAGACTCAATCCAATGCAGACCAAATTAATAATACGAGTTGAACTCGAACTATGTTCAAATTGAACTCGAATCGAGTTTTTTGAAAAATTGAATTTTCGAATTGGTTTGGATTGTTCATGATTGGATTCAATAATCCAAAATAATTGAATATTTATAATCCATGTGTTGTGTGTTTGTATATTTGGGATTGAGCATAAATTTTTTTATAAATTAGATTTATGGGTTTGTATGCATTATCAGCTTTTAAAAATGGATTTTTATGGGATTATATGAAGTACTTTTATTATCTAACACTCGTGCCAAAATTATTTCAACAAAAAAACGAGTTTAAAATTTGGAGATTTCGAATTTGATCCAATCTAAAAATTCGGATTAGATTGATTTCGATTCAAACTCTGATTGGTCTGGATTTGGATTGGAAAATTATAATTCATATTTTAATTCCGATTAGATTGGACAAGGCCTACGTCCAAACCGTATACTGAACTTTAACCCTAATGATAATGGTACCTAATACTCATTAAAATTTCTAATTAAAGAAATATTGAACAAACCAAAAATTGAAACATTTAAAGGAGGATGCAATTCTAATCCTGTGTTGATGTTATGTGATTGATGCGGAAGTTTATCTGTGTAGTATAATTTAGCAATATAGAAGTAATTTATTGTTAAATTGATTAACTCCTTTTAATATATACAGAACGCTATAAAAGATTATAATTTAAACGATATTTCGTCGCAGATGTAGAGAGATTGACCTTTTAATAGCTTTAGCAATTAATTAGGGATATGTTTTCTTCAACTGAATTTATCTAAACAATATTTAATTTGTATAGTTAGACCTGATTAGTCCTAATTTTATCTTATATTTACATTTGACTGAACCTGCTCATACTTAAAGAAAAACCCTTTTTAAAGGTGAAAAGAAAGCACTTTAAGTCGTGGTATATAATATATTTTTTCATAATAAAGATGTACACCCTCCGTTTTCCTAAAATCTATCCATAGTGATCGAACTAAATATTAACTTTGACCATCTTTTATATTTGCTTCCTCCATATCAAATTAAATGCAACGGTTTCTAAAAATGGATGTTTCAAATTAAATGCAACACTTTCCTTCTTTCTATTTTTGGTATGATTTTTACCTCCGAAATTACCAAAATGTGCTTATCAAAAAACTAGAACACATATTATACTACCCAAATCAAATTAATTACAAACCTAATCAAAATTAATCTACCCACCACCCACAACTCACCACCATTTCTCTCTCCTCCATCCTTCCATCATCATTTTCTCCATCCCTGCTTACACCACCACAGCACCACCCGAACTTTTTTTGCTTCACCACCACCATCATTATCACCATCCTCCATCATTATCTACCACCACCATCCTCCATCACCATTTTTTGTCCTCCACCACCACCATAATCATCACCATCCTCCACCACCACCATCCTCCATCACCAATTTCTGTCCCCCACCCACCACCACCATCATCACCATTCTCGCCGGTGACTTTCATACTCCACCTTCGATCTCCTCCCCCACCAGTCCAAAATCACCGACATCCTCCAGATTCGATCTCTTTCTCTAACCACACAACCACCCTACCACCTTCGATCTCATCGTTCTCTTACCTCCATCCTCCTTCGTTCTCTCTCCTGCATCTTTCTCTCTCTCTTCGATCACTTTCTCTTGTTTCGGTGGTGTTGTGGAGGTGGAATGGGTTTTGGGTGGTGGGGTCAATAGGAAGGTAGTTTTGGGCTTCGAATTTTGGGTGTGTGTTTTGATTTGGGTTTTTTGATTGATTTAGGCAGCAGGAAGGTGTTTTGATGGTGGTGGCGTTTCAATGGTGCTCCAGCAGTGGTGGTGGCAGTAAGTAGTGGTACTGGTGGTACCCGACGGTAGTGGTGGCACTAGGTACTGGTAGTGGCGACACTAGGTGGTGCTTGGTCCCACCTCCTCTCTCTAATTAAACAGTTAAACTTAATTACATACCCTCACCTTTTCCTAATCTCACCCTAAGAAATTTTGCCTAGAAATCCGTGTCCATTGAATTGTTGCGTTTAATTGGATACGATTACGAAGGAAGTAGTTTATATAAAAAAAACATCAATATCTGACTAGCTTGTTAGGTTCAGTTTAATGTGTTTTTTCATAAAATTAAATTTTTATAATATTATATCAGTAAAAACAATTCTTTTAAAAAGATTTCACATAAAATAGAGAAGTATTTTACTAATTTCAGAAAAGATGGAATAAAAGATACTCCCTCTATATTATTTTATCTTTCCTACTTTGGCTTTCCATGTTTGCCAATGCACTTATTCTACATTAAATATCTTTCATTACATATCAGTAAAAAATATAATAATTGAATAATAATAAAGTACTCATTGAGACGAATCAAACAAGACCTCCCATGATTATATTTTTTTTATGTATTGAAAAAAATCTAAAAGATTCCCTCTAACTATGAATAGTATCAAGATTCTAAGTGAGAAAGATAATAAAAAAAAATACAGAGAGAGCAGGGGCAGATTATTGTTGGGGGCGGTGGGGGCTTGCCCCCATAACTGTATAAGATAAATTAAGTAAATTGTAATTTATGTTACAAAATAAAATGTGGCATAATGGCCTTGAAGCAAGGTGTAAAAGGAAATTTGAGCCCTAGAGGTTGCAAGTTCAAACCTTGCATCAACACATTTGGACTTTTTTTGTTTTTCTTCATTTTAAAATGCTTCTCTTTTTTTCTTTTTTTTTCCTTTTTTTTTTCTTTTCCTTCTTTCCTTTTTACTTCTTTCTTTCTTCTTCCCCTTTATCTTTGGTTTATATCAATTTGCCTAATTTTAAAAAAAAATATTTTCC